>NW_019397029.1:66952-115027 GCF_000591075.1 Eurytemora carolleeae | reverse complement strand
GTCCAAAAATCGTTCTCTAGGAAATTACCAAATTTGGTCATGTACAAAATTGATAGTAAGGGCGGTCTTAAAATCGTTCTTTAAGACTCCCACGACAAACCCCATGGGTGTTGTGCAGTCAAAATTACCATGACTAAGGTAGAAAGATTTTCCTGTCGGCGTGCTTAAATTCTTCTTTTTGGATGAAGCAAGCTGCAGGTCTCCTGAATCTGAGTTGAGGCAGCGTGCACGATACTTTGTTCTTGTCGAAACCAAACCAAAGCAACTGCTCTAACTCCGCTGACCTAGGTTCTAACGTAAGGAAAATGAAGAATGCTGAATTGCTGAGTGCTGACCAATGGGGCGCCCTTCAGGCCGCAGGGTGACCAACTCTTAAAATTGATAATCCCAAAAAATTCCCCAAATTTCAAACAATTCAAAAATAGCGATAACTTAGACAAATCATATAGATATATTTTTTATAACATAGTCATATTCTCAACTGAGTTTGAAATAAAAAAGCAGTTTTCTTCAATGAATCTATAAACACTTTCATTTGCCAGTTTTTAAATTTTTTGTTTACTGCTCATTTTTATAATGTTGACACTGATTAGGTCAATGTTGAGACATAATGTTCATTGATTATTTTTAGAAAAATCAAAGCTATATATTATGTCTGCAAAAAATAAAAAAAAATTTAATTGAAAAATTGTCAAAATTTCATAGTTTTTCAGCTGTTTAATAGTCAACCTAGTCAAGTGAACTATGAAAAGACTGAAAGTGCAAAAATGCTTCTATTTGCTATAAAAATAATTTTAAAAATAGCAAAATCCCCAAAGACTTTCAAAATCCCAAAATCTGGTCAGCCTGTTCAGGCGTGAAATATGAGTAATAACTGTTCATCTAATCAGATAAGACCAAAATAAAAACTAACTGCCGAAACACATAACCACATATTTATTTATTTTTTTTGTATCTTAATTTTTAAATTTGCTTAATTTAAATGTTTTGTTACTCTAATAAATTATAAATTTTTATTAAAATGTTAAAGCTAAGTTCAGTGAACCCTGTTAGACGGAGAATCTTCGTGCAAATAATCCGGGGCATTCCGTTACAATTATATCAAATATATTGAATAAAATAAATAAAATATCCGACAATGCAAAGATTTTAAATCCCCAAAAATGTCAGTTTTATCAACCCAACCTTGATTTGCTTGATGTGCGTCAAGTGTCTTAGAAATTAAGGCAGTTCATGGGGCCGGTGATGGGGGGAGGGGGCAATTACGGGTGGAGGAATAGGGGACAGGGGCGTATAGTGGGGGGCGTGCGAAACCCCTGTGTACCCCACCCCCTTATAGACATTCTCCCCCCAGGTCCCCCCTAAGGTACGCCCTAATATATTAAACTTATAACCTCTATATATATATTCTTTTTCTTATTAACTAAACAATGTCACAATTTTGTTCATTTCATAATAATTCTCAAATTCTTTCTTGTACCTTTAATTTAAAGCAATTATTGTAAAAACATGAAAAATTCTTAAATTACAACATAAAATGTATTTTAACAATTAATGCTTATTCGAATTTTTTAATGTGTTTTTCCAAACAAAATACATTAATAAACATGACACCATTTTTGTCCAGGGGTAGCGTATCTCTTTCCCCCCCCCCCCGGGTCCCCCTCCCATGGAAAATGGGGTCAATTGCAATTTTATATATATTTTCTTGAACATATATGCTATTGGAATAAAAGCTTTCGCAGTTGTTAGTTCGACTAGCCTCAACAACTATGGGAGCCATGGGGCGTAAATAAGGATTCTGTAGGGGGGGGGGGGCCGGGGGGTAAATTTTGTGGAATAGCGCCGATTTTTTTACCCCTCCCCCCAAGAATCTTTTTTACCCCTCCATAGAAAAATATCATGATGCATATTAAATTATTGGTTTTAGTTGGGTTTGATTTGCATTTTCCACTCATTTTACATTAACTACAAAGATCTGTAAACAGCTGAAGTTATTCTAAGTAAAATAAAAAATAGTTTAACTCTAAGAGGAAAAAGATGTTACTTTTTTAAATCTTTAGAAAAGCAACTCTGCAAATCTTTGCAAAAATATTGTCTTTGTTTATATTCTAATTTCCAGAGGCGCAACTAGCACTTTTGCTAGGGGGGGGGAAATAATATTTTGTAATGGTCTGGGGGGGTGTTAGGGGGGCTTGCCCCCCCCCTTTAGAACATTTTTTAAAAATAAAAGTGTTTTTTTTTTTAAAGGATTAATGTCGAAAAAAAGAAATTTTCAGTTGCTGCATGCAGATTTGGCTGTGTTTCATTCCAATCTTTTTTTCTTGTGTTTTTAAAAATTTATACTTTCAACAAATGTAAATTTAACGATATGAGTCCATCAATTCTTTTCATGTGTGCGCGAAGCGCCAAATTGAATATTTGTTAAGTTCCACGTTTAATTACAGATATAATTACAAGAAACAATCATTTATTTATTCTGAAAAAAAACCCATCAAAATACATATATAATTTTAATCATCTACATTGAAAAAGGATAGATAATGTTACGTTTTCTCCTGAAGTTATTGAATTTATGCGGCGAAAAGTTCAAAAAAAAAATAATAACTTGAACTTAAACCGCTCACTGGAGATAAGTTGTCAAAGAAAATGTTTCTCATTCCTTTGTCATGTATGGTTCAGTTCTTCGTGTCAACCCAGTGTCCTCTTACATAAAGAAGACATGAAATCTGAGATTCTGTCCCCCGTCTCAATGTGAATTAAAAATATCCTCGGTTTAAATAATGGCAGGATAATTTTTTCGACCTTTACAGCTCTGATCTCTAAATTCCTCATTTTAATAGAATACTCTGTGGTAAGATTATAATTTTGGGAAGAAATTCTTTTTTATTTTCAGTAACGCTGCAGGAAAACCTCCTCTCTAACTGTCCTTGAAATGATCAATTTTATTTTAATCTTGGACAGGTTAAATTAAATTAACTCATTTTAACACTTTCATATAATTCCATGCAATAATGCAAACCTACTTAACCATTCGAATTTAAATCCATGATATCTGAATGAATCGTGTGATCGTGTGATCGATTGATTGTTTGATTGATTGATTGAATGATTGATCGATTGATTGAATGGTTGATTGATTGACTGTTCGATTGACTAAATGAATGTAACTGTTCCTTCTTACTGCCTTTCTTCATTGATTGTTTGATTGATTGATTAAATGATTGATCGATTGAATGATTGATCGATTGATTGAATGGTTGATTGATTGACTGGTCGATCGACTAAATGAATGTTACTGTTATTGGTATTCTTTCTTACTGCCTTTCTTCATAATCGATGTTTCGACCTAGTCTAAAACAGTTTATGAAATTCAAAAAAGTAATAATTGTCAGTTTTACGCTTTTCTCCTAACAGAAAAAAAAAATAATATTCTGAAAATTCTCCAACTTCATACTTTCTTTTTCTCTTCTTGGACGAAGTATTAAACCCATTGTTTATCAACGGATTGATAAACTCTCCCAAACCCCTTGTTTGAAATCGAAACTCATCCGCAACCCCCCCCCCTTAAGATTTACCCTTCAAGTTTTTAAAAAAATAACTAAAAAAACTCTGCTTTTTTCTGATATGACAGATTGTTTCTACGATTTTCCCATCTCTTTTCCATGTCAAACATTACAGCTCAAAAATTTCTGCCTGTATCTCTTATTCGACGGATTGATTGATTAATCTTTTTTCTAAATTTTTTAAGGATAAACGAATGCGGGTAATATGGTGCCCTCAGAAAGGTATACTCTATGAGACCCCTCATCCCGGTTCTCATCCTAGTTCTCTCCTGGTACACCCTCGGAAAAAAATAACTTAAAGGTATCTCCGAAGGGACGATGGGAAATCAGAGTTGAGGAGCAGAGATATTTATACACACAAGATGACACTCATCATCCCTTATAAATCGATCCTTTCAACCGAGCATTTTTTCTTTCTTTCTTTTTGTAGAAAAATATTTTAAATACATACTAAAATATAGTTCTCTGTATGTGCGAAAAGTCGTTTCTGTTAAAAGATAATAACACATCCATATACAATACTTAATTTAAATCATTTCAAAAATGTTGAAAATGGAGACCAGATTTATGTTATAAATTTAATGCAGTTTCGGATAATGATATACTTGATAATTTTACCGCTCATTCCTTGAATATTACTAATAGTAAAACTTGCTTTAAAATAAAGCTCATGTATAATTATAAAAAATGATCTTGTAATTTTAACATGTAATTTCTGTTAAATTCCATTGCATTACGAAAATAAAAAAATATTTAGTTTTAAAAAAGAATTTATGATTGATCATTCTAAACAACATTCACAATCTTATTTCATTTTCGATTTTATAGAAGTTCTTTCAAAGAAGATAAACAGGTTACAGTTATCAAATATGATAATCAGTTAGAAGTTTGCCTGGTTCAGTCTCAGAATGTTCTCTAGATTTGGAACTGATTTTTTGCCACAAACTCAAATATTATAATCCATAAATCTTTGCACCGAGTGGTGTAAACCTTTGATATTTCAAAGTTAGAATATTTTACCAAAATAATTCAAAGTTTGAATACAGTTCGAAACTTTTTAACATTTAAATGTTTACAATAGCCTTTAGCCTTGATAATTCAGAAAGATAAAAATATTGTTTTTAAACTAACCATAGAGGAATACAATTTCTACGATAACTCTTTTGGTTCTATAATTCCTGACTCCGTGATAATGATATTCGCCAATCTTTCTTTTCATTCTGCAGGAGGGGGCGCGCCCCCCCCCCTCTCAGGTGCTAGGGGAAGGCACGCGCCCGGCCGCCCCCCCTAGTTTCGCCTCTGCTAATTTCTAAAATTTTCTTGTCGTCAATGTAGTATGTTAAGATCTTAAATAAATCTAATATGGAAATGACATTATTTGGAAGTAAAAATGTATTCTTCATTGCCCATACCCTTTTTTATATTAAAAAACATCTAATTGTAATTTGACATTGATTAACACTTTAGAATTTAGAATCATTTAGAATATGTTGACTTAAAATCTGAAATATCTGAAGTATCTGCACATTTAAATTATTTTCGTGCAAAGGAATTGAGTCTTTGTCACAAACTCTGATTTTCTAATACCTATATCTTTGCAATCCAATTTCGTAGACGTTAGATATTTCAAACTATGAATTCTGTTAGATCAAATAGCCTAAGTTTGAAATATCAAGGGTTTCCACCATTAGGTTGCCAAGATATAAGGATTAGAAAATTTGAGTTTGTGGCAAAAACGCATTTCCTTTTAAAGATATTCTATTTTAAAACCCCCAGGATTCTATGGGGGGGGGGGGTAAATAACCCCAATAACCCCCCTTATTTACGCCACTGCTGGGAGCCATGCCTTACAATCCTTGAGTTTAAAACTTCTTTAATACAGATTAACAGCTTTAATACAGATGAACAGATTGCTCAAAGTTCTGAACAATCCTTTTCATGGGAGAGCTATGAATGTGTATTGTCTGCTTTCAACAATGGATTTTTAGTAAATTGAACGAATATTTGAGAACCTGAGAGTAAACTATATTCTAGCTATTTTATTAATTGGCTTAAAGGAACTTTATGCATAATTTCAAGTGACCCTTTATGCAAAAGTGGCAACCCCCATTAAACTTTAATCTGATTAAAAGGGAAGATGCAGTTTTCTGTGAGTGTCTTCTTATCAAGAAATGCGCAAGTCACTTTGATAGAGAAACCGCAATCTATATATAAATTTGGCTTGTCTGTTTGTCTGTCTGTCTGTTTGTTTGTGTCCAATAAACGTCAAAACGGCTGAACCGATCGGGCCCAAAATTTTTGTGGGACATCACGTGACCACAGGGAAGGTTTATGAATGATAAAATTTTTTAAAAAAATGTGTTTTAAAGGTTTTTAATTTTGTAAAAAAATTTAAATTCTTGAAAATCCGCGAATTTTTTTTTTTTAAATCCGCAAACAAATTTTCTTCTTTGTTTTAAAAGCGACCAAAAGCCTAGAAAGAAGGGCGCGAAGCGCCTTAAATTTCTAGTGGAAGTAAAAAGAAACAAAAACTATATAATTCATGCTGGATCATACGTGCCACGTGGCGTTCAAGGGTATACCGTTGTAAATCGGACAATGCCAACTTTTCACGAACGGTCGCTTGAAATTATGCTTACAGTCCCTTTAAAAGACGGGATTTTTTATACACTATATTTACAATTGCAAATTTACAAAATTATTTACAAAGACTTTACAGCAACCTGCATGAGTAAGACACTGAATTATCTAAAATAAACATCATGAAGATAACAGCATTTAAAAAAAAATGTGAACATGGTAAAAACAATGATTGAAAATTATTCTGATATCGACCATTTAAAAAAACAAACAGAGCGGCCCATTTCATGTGGAATCATCTCAAAGCTCTGATTGAAGCAAAGAAACCATCATTTCACGAGATAGGGTTTTGGATAAACTGTCCTTGTGCTGTAAAATATGTATATATTTGGTGGCAATCGAAAAATTTTTGATTTCCCGTGAAAAAAATATGCATATCATTAAAGTCTTTTTTTATGTCACTTCTTAATTTTTATCAACTCATGAGTTAGCGTGAAAAGGTCTTGAGTCATTATCAGCGTGTGAGTAATTTAAAAAACTGATTTTTGTCTTTGTTATGGATTCTATTGGATTTCTAAATATAGGATTGTAAAATCCCCCGCATTTACTACTATTAAACTCGATATCTACCTATCTATCTACCTACTTGTCTATCTATCTATCTACCACTGGGATATTCCCCTGGAGTTATTAATAGAATTGTTTTGCATGCAATCCTTCGTATAATTCCTGTAACCCAGACTTTTACTTTAGTTCACCTGCAAATCCAATTTTTTTTGCCGAACAAGGAAAAAGTTAAATTACAATTATTGTGCGCTTAGAGCAGGCAGTCAAATTCTTTTCATAGCTCATATTTTTTCCAAATTCCAAACAATGAAATCACTATGTAGATTGTCGGAAAATACGAGCTGGCCAGAAGAGATTTAAAATAATTTTTTTCCGTCCTTCAAAACACAAAAAGGAAAAATATATTGTCTTTTCGTATGTTTAGGCGAAACTAATGAGAGTTTTGTCATTGATTGTACAATGTACAATGTACAGGCAAAATTTTTAAATTCCCGACTTCTGATTGGCTGTTCGAATTCTGCAATCCAAACTTTGATTAGATGAATTTTATACACTTTCAGGATACAAAATAAAGATTAAATAAACCTTGCGATTAATAAAAAGAGAAGATCAAGCATTGATCTCGATATCCACAATTCTAAAGTTTTCAGTTCAGAAGTCAGAACTAAGAAAAGCTTGCTGGTGGATAAGCAACAAACATCTAAAATTAGTTTTCTGACATAAGGATTTGTGGGTCTTTTTAATAATTATGTTTTTTTTAAACTTGTTTTACAAACATGTTGATATTTGTTTTAATCTTAACCCAATAAAAGCGGAGGGGTGGGTGGGTCTGAATCTGTGTATAGACATTGAAAAAGGCATTAGAGAATACGATTAAAATACATATTCATAGCCCAATTTGTCAAGGCCAGCTCATTGAAAAAATGAGACCGAAAACTTGAATAATTTGGGTGCTAGGGAGGGTTGAAAAAAAGGCCAAAAAAAGGTTCAAAGAAGTATAAAAAATACTTTTTTGTTTTGAACAGATATCAAAGTGTGACACATGTTTCTACATCCATTTTATTGGCTATTTCATATTTTTTTTTTAAACAGACCGGACTTTTTACCGCCCTGTACCCTACCCTATGCATCAAAAAAATGTTTTTACAAAAAAACCTTTAAATTACTATTCATTAAATGTCACAGAATTTCACGGTGATGGTGTCAAAAATGAAAGTGCAAGTCCAAAAAACCGTGAGAAGGGATGGGGAGGGGGGCACCGAACACCTCCCCCCCAGCGGACAGCCTGTTTAGGGTTAAATACTTTCAATACCACAAACTAAAATTTTTAATCCCCATATTTTTGCAATCTGATGGCGAAAACCTTTGATATTTCAAACTTTTTGATCTAACAGAATGCTTAGTTTAAATTTCAAAGTTCAACGACATTTAACATTAAGTAGCAAAGATGTAGGGATTGGAAAGCTTGAGTTTATGGCAATAACTCGGTTGCTTTGCACGAAAGCTTTCGATTGTTCTGGCCTCTTCAAACCTTAACCCTGTTTTCTGGTAATAAATCTGGCACATATTTCTACCCACCCCTACCCTTCACCCCTTAAACTAAACATGTTATGATTGTATGATGAAATTTGAAAAAACCTTAGCCTTGACACAGTTGCAGTTTATGGTATTCCCCCTTATTATGATGTATTAACTGCCAAACCTAATGTGGAATGTCAGAAGGGGAATTCCCTCCCCCTCCCCCCCCCAGTGTAATATATTTCTTCCATTACCCCTCCCCCGTTGTCCATTAATATCCACTAAAACCCCTTTCTCCCCCACCCCCAAAAATGCATTAATAATAAGCAGAGTAATAGAAAGTAAAAACATTTCCCAAATACGTATATTATTATTTAATGAATAACAACAATTTATTAAAAGCGGCTTGAATTCTGAATTGTTATCTAGGCAAAATGTTATCTAGGCAAAATTTGATCTAGACAAACTGCGTCTAGGCAAAATTTTTCCAGGCAAAATGTTATCTAGGCAAAAAATTATCTAGACAAAATATTATCTCGGCAATGTTATCTAGGCGAAATGTTATCTAGGCAAAATGTTATCTAGACAAAATTTGATCTCGGCAAATTGTTATTTATAGACAAAATGTCATCTAGGCAAAATGTTATCAAGGCAAAATGTTATCTAGGGAAAATGTTGTATAGGCAAAATGTTATCTAGGCAAAATATTATTTAGGCAAAATTTTATCTAGGCAAAATTTTATCTAGACAAAATGTTATATAGGCAAAATGTTACCAAGAAAAAATGTTATCTATAGATAAATGTTATCTAGACAAAATGTTGTCTTGGCAAAATGTTATCTTGGCAAAATGATATGCAGGCAAAATTTTATCTAAGCAAAATATTATTATTTATGCAAATATTATCTAGGCAAAATACTATCTAGGCAAAATATTATTTAGGCAAAATATTATTCAGGCAAAATATTATCTAGGCAAAATGTTATCTTGGCGAATTGTTATCTAGGCAAAATATTATCTAGGCAAAATATTATTTAGGCAAAATATTATTTAGGCAAAATGTTATTTAGACAAAATGTCATATAGGCAAAATGTCATCCAGGCAAAATATTATCTAGGCAAAAAGTTATCTAGGCAAAAAGTTATCTAGGCAAAAAGTTATCTAGGCAAAAAGTTATCTAGGCAAAAAGTTATCTAGGCAAAAAGTTATTTAGGCAAAATGTTGTCTAGGCAAAATATTATCTAGGCAAAAAGTTATCTAAGCAAACATGTTCTCAGCGAAAGTGTACGATTCGTAATGTGACTGAGTCAACGTTGATTCAAAATAATAAAAAATAATCTTTTAATTTCTGTAATTTTGTATTTTTCACGGGATTATGCATGTATCTATATTCTACGTAATTACTGTTCCTTGTAAGATGACTTTAATCAAGGGATGATGTCTTATCTTTAAACTTTAGACATAATAATAATTTACAATAATAAAGCTCTTTGCTTATGTATATAATTAATAAATATAGTAATAAACCCCATATTTTGTAAACCTGAACATACCTATATATATATAATATTACGCTATGACTATATTTGTGCCCTTACTAAGTTCATTAATTTCTGAACAAACCTATCGGTCCATATTATTAACATGTACTATAAAAGTAAAACCAAAATTATAGATTTATAGTTGGACATGAACCTTTACTTTATTACGTTTAGACACGTATTATTTCTCGTGTAGAGAGCATAGAGTCCACGAGCGAGTTGTATCTGAAAAATACATACAAAGAAGACAGAGAGTGTTGTATCTGGATTTATTTGACTTCTAGAGTAAGTTGTATCTGAACAATACATACTAAGAAGACAGAGAGTGTTGTATCTGGATTTATTTGACTTCTAGAGTAAGTTGTAATTGAACGATACAGATTAAAGAATACAGAGAGTGTTGTATTTGGATTTATTTGACTTCTAGAGTAAGTTGTATTTGAACGATATAGATTAAAGAATGCAGAGAGTGTTGTATCTGGATTCATTTTACTTCTAGAGTAAGTTGTATTTGAACGATACAGATTAAAGAATACAGAGAGTGTTGTATCTGGATTTTTAAAAACTAAAGTAAAATTGAAGAGTATAGAGTTCGAGAGCGGGTTGTATCTGGATTGATACACACTTAAAAGAACTTGTTGGAGTACGGCATTTGATATAAATATATTTGTTTGTTTTAATCTAACTCATGCTGCCGAGGAGTGTATTTGTTCATCAATAAAATGGAAAACTAATCATTTTTACTTCTCATATATATATTTGTATGTAAATATATATTATTATGTCAGCTATAGCTGGCCAAACAGCTACACCAAATGGGCTGACATTTTTTTAAAATCAATTTTTAAAACCACATGTTTTTCATTTATATCCCATAATAGCACGTGTTTACCATTTATATCTGGATAAACCAGGAGTTTAACATTTAGGATATAGGAACTAGGATATCCAGGATACAGAGGAGAACTAGGATATCCAGGATACAGAGGAGAACTAGGATATCCAGAATACCAGATGCTGCCTCATCCTGATATTGGAGACGCTGCTCTTGACAGCCAGCTCTTCACATGTCTAGAGGAGCTAGAAGATCCCGTCAGACCTAGGATTCCAGTAGCAAAAGCTAAACTTGATATTTGAGATGCTGCTCTTTGCAGAGAGCTCTTCACAAATCTGTTGTAGAAATAGTTGCAGGACACATAGGAGAACTAGGACTTCCAGGACACACAGGAGAACTATTATATCCAGGACACATTGAAACAAGGACTTCCAGGACACATTGGAGAACTAGGACTTCCAGGACACATAGGAGAACTGTGATATCCAGGACCCATTGGAACTAGGACTTCCAGGAAACATAGGAGAACTAGGACTTCCAGGACACACAGGAGAACTATGATATCCAGGACACATTGGATTAACAAGGATTCCAGGACACATTGGAGAACTAGGACTTCCAGGACACAAAGGATAACAAGGATATCCAGGACACACAGGAGAGCAAGGACTTCCAGGATATACAGAAGAACTAAGATATCTAGGGCAAACAAGTTCAACTACAGACCAGCCAGTCCAACTACAAACCAGCCATTCCAACTACAGACCAGCCAGTCCAACTACAGACCAGCCATTCCAACTACAGACCAGCTAGTCCAACTACAAACCAGCCATTCCAACTACAGACCAGCCAGTCCAACTACAAACCAGCCAGTCCAACGACAGACCAGCCAGTCCAACTACAGACCAGCCAGTCCAACTACAGACCAGCCAGTCCAATTGCAGACCAAGATATATTCTCCAGCTGGTTCTATGAACAGAGCTACTGGAGACTTGGAGCAGCTAAAGTGTACGTACAGAGGAGAACTAGATTACCCAGCCACATCAGTATTCTCCAGAGGATCCTGAGTACTGAGACGCCGCTCAATGTAGAGCAGCTCTTCACAGACCTGTTGTGGAACCCGTAATAGAACCAGAGGATTCTGAGTACGGAGACACCGCTCATTGTAGAGCAACTTTTCACAGACCTGTTGTGGAATCAGCAGCAGAACCAGAGGATCCTGAGTACGGAGATGCCACTCATTGTAAAACAGCTCTTCACAGACCTATTGCTAGTCAAGCAAAGGAAGCAGCTGAGACATGAGACTCTGCTGTTCACAGATCTGTTGTAGAAGCAGTTGAGGAACAAGACAATCTTGAGACAGGAGACGTTGCTCTTTAAAGACAGGTCTTCAAAGGCCGGTTACAATTCCAACAAAGGAAGCAGCTGAGAAGGCAGTAGGAGCATTTCAGATTGTAAGAACAGCTAACGTAACAGGGACTCCAGGAGCAGCTGCGGTAGTAAAGGAAGCATCTGAGAACATGGTAAGAGCATCTCAGATTGAAATTACAGCTACATAGCAGAGACTTCAGGAGCAGCTTTGTTAGTAAAGGAAGTATCTGGAAATGTAGTAGAAGCATCTCATGAACCATAGCAGCTGAACGAGATAGTGGAGGATGAGGAAGTTGCTCAGGCTGACCCGGAACTGGAGCAGCTTAACCACGTATTTCCGAATACCAAAAAGGAACTGATAAATTAAAACAAAAATAACTTTATATAGATGTATCTAACAAATAAAACTATGAATCTGATAAATCCCATTCATTTATACTCCGAGAGATATCTAGAGAAAGAATATCAAAGTGATCTATAAGAACGAGAGTGCGGGGATTCAGAGTGAAATATTTGTGCACACGTGACACGACACCCTTACCATGGGAGCAAATTATTGATCTTGAAATCCTTAGGATTTACATCTGGATTGTGATCAATAGAACCCATTAATCATAACACGGTTAAACCATGTGTTTACTCTACTACCTGTTAAACCATGTGTTTACTTTACTACCGGTTAAACCATGTGTTTACTTTACTACCGGTTAAACCTTTTGTTTACTTTACTACTGGTTAAACCATGTGCTTACTTTACTACCGGTTAAACCATGTGTTTACTTTACTACTGGTTAAACCCTGTGTTTATTACCGGTTGAACCATGTGTTTACTTTACTACCGGTTAAACCATATGTTTACTTTACTACCGGTTAAACCATGTGTTTACTTTACTACCGGTTAAACCATGTATTTACTTTACTACAGGTTAAACCATATGTTTACTTTACTACCCGTTAAACCATGTGTTTCCTTTACTACCAGTTAAACCATGTGTTTACTTTACTACCGGTTAAACCATATATTTACTTTACTACCGGTTAAACCATGTGTTTACTTTACTACCGGTTAAACCATGTGTTTATTTTACTACCGGTTAAACCATGTGTTTATTACCGGTTAAACCTTGTGTTTACTTTACTACCGGTTAAACCTTGTGTTAACTTTAATACCGGTTAAACCATGTGTTTACTTTACTACCGGTTAAACCATGTGTTTATTTTACTACCGGTTAAACCATGTGTTTACTTTACTACCGGTTAAACCATGTGTTTACTTTACTACCAGTTAAACCATGTGTGTACTTTACTACCGGTTAAACCATGTGTTTATGACTGGTTAAACTGAAATAAAACTATTTATCGAGGTTTAACCAACGTCAGAGCTGGAGAGTTTAGACATGATACAATTGACGTCAGAATTTGTGAAAATTTAGCTTTCTAAACTACTTTTTAAACTTAGTCATTAATTCATATTGTTTAATCTAACAAAGAACAAAAATTATAGACTATGTATATGCAGTACCTTCTTTTTAAGGATTCTCTACAAAAGGTACTTTATACTGAAAGAAAACACAAAGGAATTATCAGAATTAAACACCTTAAAACTTAAAAGCGACAATATTTTCCAAATTATTGATAATATAAACTTAAGTTTTGAGGGTATCTGTTGTGAATCGGTATCAGGTATTTCATCTTTGACTAGAGGGTCACATAAAACTACGATAACGGTCCTTTTAGGAATACTGTTTAATCAAAGAGAATAGAATATTTATTAGAGGGGAAGGTGTACTTCACATATTTGTGCTATAACCTTTTGGGCCTTGGAACATCATTTTATAGAAAATCTAAAATTAATATTAAAAGAAAAGCAAATTATGAAATAGGCTGGTTTTATAATCGACCAATGATCATTTCACATAGACTCTATGCCTTTTACTTTACAAACGATGATTTTCCGTCATAACTATAAATCAAATGATTTTTTTTAATCACCTGATTCATTTTATTAAGTTTATTTAAAAGCTTTAAAATTCGAAATTGAAATGGATAGTCTAGGGAACATACTGTATTAATGTACTCTACTGCATATAATTTGTGAACATTTACGTGATTTGTACACTTTGAACTCCCTTTCAGGCTGAACTGAAAGGGACTGAAAAAATTCATACCGAGGGATTGTCTAAATTCCACTCTAATATATATTCTATTCTCTTTGCGTTTAATAGTTAAAATATTCTCATAAAACATTGATTGAAACATTTTTAGGACACAATTTATGTTTCAACGTAAGCTGCTCGATCGAATAAAATCTCTACCTTTTTTAATTGTGTGATAATTAAATTATTGATCTTTATAAATGCTTGCAGTTTGAGTAAACCTTCCATTAAAAGGGAATTTTTTAAAGAATTTAATTAGCTGTGATCGAAACTTCAGTGTAGATTTTGTTATTCTTGAACCCTTGATCTCGATTTAAATTTGAAGATAAATGCTTGATCTCCCATTTAATGTCACCCTTTATAACCATCACGGGATATCGAAGAGGAATTTTGAAAATCTGTAGATATGCATAAGATGGAGATCAATAGTTGATCCTGAGATTCTCAGCTTACAGGGTTGTTAGTAGTTTTTTACAGGATCGAAAAAACGGTAGATTTTCTTTTCGTTTTTATTTTTTCTCTAAGAACGATCGATTCATTTTTGGGAAAAAACTATCGTTTTGAAAGCTAACCAACCGTTTTCAACTTTCAAAAAAGGAAAAACTATCTTTATTGAAAACCATCGTTATTTAAAAACCGATCGTTTTTGAAAAAATGTTCACTAATATGAATCTGAGATTTATAAAAACAATTAATTTCAATTTTCTCAGGAAAAGAAGGACATGAAAGTTGTCTTAAATGTTTTTTTGCGAGATAAATAACCTGAATGTTTTCCTGACCAAAAAATGTATTTTCTTTTTAAAAGGTCGTCAAAGATCGTTTAAGAAGGGTCGTAAACGAAGGGTCTTTTTTGAAAGCGACATTTAAAAAAAAACGATAGTTTTTCATAATGATCTTTTCGTTTTTTGCTTTTTCTTCGTCAAAAAAGTATAGAAGAACAGATTATCTTATAGGTGGAGATTTATATTTTAGGTGTACAAATTTATGACTACATTTTATCATAAATCATCTGTGACGTAGTTAAATGATAAACAATAAACAACATAAGATAAGATAAGAAATAGAACATTCGATTAGAAAGTGCAAAGTCTAAATGATATGATGTTAGGTACTTTACCAAAGGCATTTTCCCAAGCGCCAATTTCCGCAGTTCTCGGCCTGTTCTAGCCGTAGCGCTCAAGCCCTATATAGTCCATCCTAGCTGCAGGCCCCTTTTGCAACCCGCGAAGGCTAAAAAGGCTTTACCTAACCTTTGGGAAGTTGCCACATAGGAAGTCGCCCTTGGGAAAATGCCTTGGGAAAAATACGCAACATCAAAAATGTGTTTATCAATGTTTAGAAGTTTAAAAAAATTGGAGATAACAGTTTTGTCACGTGCAATTTATTCTGCTCAATTAGATTTCATTTTTCACTATTGCAAATTTTTCATAACACGACTACGCACTTGAGTTTAAAAGATAAAAGCAAAAAACCAGTTCTGTCAAAGTCCTTGATCAAAAATTACATAATTATTTTTTTCTTCAATGAGTTGCTCCTGAAAAATTTGGCAATAACCATGCATATTGCAGCCCTATACCCACAGCCATTATAGGTATACATTATTCAGAAATTTATTGTACGTGATTTAGCTATCTCTGTTAGGGTGTTTGTATGTCCGATCATAACTCTTAAACCCCTTGACCGATTTGCCACAAATTTCAAAAAGAAACTTTGTAAGTTTTTAAATTATAAGTTATATATGGTTTGACTTCCATAGAGAAATTTTATTTATAGTAAAGCTAGTTTCTTTGTTTTTTAATTCTTTTCAGCTGAAATTTTATCAAAGAAATCCGATTTATTTTAAATAACGTACATTTTCTACCTGTTTTGAAAAGATTTCGGTCCTTTTCACATGGCAAAATATGTCGTTAGATTTTAATTAATTTGACATATTCAAGATGAATTTATTGCTTCTGGTATTATATACTTTTTTTGTGAGTGAATGCGTAAAAATGTAAATAACTCGGTACATTTTAAGATTGTTGAATTTAGACCAAAGCGCATTTTAATGTAAATTAAAACTCACCCTGGTTTTTCAAGAGGCGGAAGTTTTAAAGTTGAATCTTCAGTTAAGATGGATTCCAAGCTAGACTTAAGTGCAGATTTTAGAAGTAGAGCTGGGCACATTCCAAAGTTTTTCTTGCTGTTTTGTTAACCATTAGTTCCAACCGTTAAAAAAGAAAAAAATCAGTTAGCCGTTAGTTTTAAAGGTAAGTCGGAAGGTTCGTTTTGTTAATGGTATTTTCTGTTTTTTTTTAAAAAGTTACCGTTAGTTAATGATCTCAATTTGATTAACGGTTTTTACGGAACATATTCTGATGTTAACGGTTGTTATTGCAATTAATGGCATTAACTGTTCAGAAATTGCGTTAAGTGCAAAAAAAATCTTTAACGGTTTGTCACTCAAATCGTTAACGGTGCAAACTGTCAACGTTTGTAGTATTAACGATGTCAACAGTTTATCATACTGGCTATGCGGCACAAGACGTCACCAAATTGCAAAAAAAAACTTTGAAAGTTCCATCATTTAAAAACAGCAAAATACATTACATTTTTTTAGCAATTTTCATGGAATTATCGGTTTTTGCAGTTCATTAACGGGCTCTTCCGTCAATTTTTGAAAACCTCCGTTTCATTAACGGAACTTTACCCAGTCCTATTTAGAAGTGTTTATTATTTACTTAAAAGAATATTTTTAAAAAGATAACGGGATACTCGACTAGAGGCCCCAACCTACCAAGTTTTTTCAAAGAGTGTGGGGGGCGGGGAGCGGCAGGAAGAGTATCCCCTGTTTGTAAATGCACCTGTTGCGCCATTACAGTGTCACAATTTCAAAATTAAATTCTTTGAAATTAAGTAACTTAGTGCAAGAGCCATTTGTATTCTTGATATCTTTTTTTCTTCTTTTTTTCTTCTTTTTTCTTCTTTTTTTCTTGCGACTTTTCTTAAAAGAAATTACAAAGACGACATGATTCCTCAGACCCATTTTAATTAACAAGGTTTTTCCTTGTAACAGCATCAAATGCACTTCGGTATTACATTAATGTCGTCTTCTTATTCTTCAGTTTTCTGGTTATCACTGTATCTAATTTAGAATTATAACGGCGGAAAGAATTCCTTAGGTTCAATCAAACTTGCATACGGTGAATCCTATTTGAACATAACATATGGTAAACAGAACTCCACACAAGTAAGATTAAAGGGAATTACGGGTTTAAGGATAGAACAACCTTGAACCAGACACAAACTTATTGTTGTTCCTTTTATGAAAGCAATATGGAACCTTTTCAGCGAGTATGCCTGTCAAACCTACCGATATTGGAACACTACATTTAAGGTTTGCTGGAACTTGCCATGAGCCTTGAACTAACATAATTTGTGAGAATTCTCTTGCTAAGACAATTTGCCAAGTTTGCCCAGTCTATTTTGCATAGTTGGAATCCACTGATTTGGCAAGTTGGATCGATATCTGCATATTCTCTACAGTACAACATCGGAAGTAACATTGCAAATATCTCTGACGAATTCTCTCTAAATATAATAAACAGCCTACCAAGAGCCCTCTTTGAAGAATGCGGGCCGCTCACCATTCAAGAAGAAGATAATATCGAATGTCTGCAGCATCTCCTGTTACAGCTCCGCGACTGAGTGACTGGTTAAAGTTGTTAGTTCACAATTTATGTAAAAATTGCATTATAGTCATATATAATCTCTAATCTAATATCTAAACCAAATATTATTGTTCGACAAATAAATGATAATTATATATTTTAAAGGGTCTGTAAATTAAATCTTAAGTGAACCTCTATGTAAAGATGATAATACCCAATTTACAACGGTACCCCTGAAACCTTTGTTTTTATCAGATATCTCTTTATATTGACAGGGATAAACTACCAAGATTAGGTACAAATCCCTTTATATTTACAGGGATTAACTATCAAGATTAGATAACAGTCACTTTATATTTACAGGGAGTAACTATCAAGATTAGAAAACAATCACTTTATATTGACAGGGAATAACTGCCAAGATTAGGTATCAATCTCTTTATATTGACAGGGATTAACTAATAAGATTGGGTAACAATCTTTTTTATATTGACAGGGACTAACTACCAACATTAGGTAACATTCCTTTAATATTGACAGGGATTAACTATCAAGATTAGACAACAATCCCTTTATATTGACAGGGATTAAATATCAAGATTAGGTAACAATCTCTTTTTATTGACAGGGATTGACTACCTAGATTAGGTAACAATCTCTTAATATTGACAGGGGTTTACATCCAAGATTAGGTAACAATTACTTTATATTGACAGGAATTTACTACCAAGATTAGGTAACAATCCCTTTATATTGACAGGGATTAACTACCAAGATTAGGAAATTATTCCTTTATATTGACAGGGATTAACTACCAAGATTAGGTAACAATCCTTTTGTATTGACGGGATTAACTACCAAGATTAGGTAAAAATCTCTTTATATTGACAGGGAATAACTACCAGGATTAGGTAACAATCCCTGTATATTGACAGGGAATAACTACCAAGATTAGGTAACAATCCCTTGTATTGGCATGGATTAACTACCAAGATTAGGAAATTATTCCTTTATATTGACAGGGATTACCCATCAAGATTAGGAAACAATCCCTTTATATTGACAGGAATTTACTACCAAGATTAGGTAACAATCCCTTTATATTGACAGGGATTAACTACCAAGATTAGGTAACAATTCCTTTATATTGACAGGGATTAACTATCAAGATTAGGTAACAATTCCTTTATATTGACAGGGATTAACTATCTAGAGTAGGTAACAATCCTTTTATATTGTCAGGTATTTACACCAAGATTATGTATCAATCTTTTTATATTGGCAGGGATTAACTACCAAGATTAGGAAACAATCTCTACGAAGATTAGGTAACAATCCCTTTATATTGATAGGGATTAACTTCCAAGATTAGGTAACAATCCCTTTATATTGACAGGGATTAACTTCCAAGATTAGGTATCAATCCCTTTATATTGACAGGGATTAGGCAATCTATAT
This sequence comes from Eurytemora carolleeae, assembly GCF_000591075.1. Classification (NCBI taxonomy): domain Eukaryota; kingdom Metazoa; phylum Arthropoda; class Copepoda; order Calanoida; family Temoridae; genus Eurytemora; species Eurytemora carolleeae. Next base: position 95,784 of record NW_019397029.1, on the reverse strand, counting down.
GTATATTTGCTTCTAAGAAGGGGGTTCCCTTCAAAACGTATATTATGACACTGTATAATTTGTTGGAAAGTGAACCCCCCCCTATGGTCAAAACGGGTGGGGGGGGGGTGTAGATTCACAAAACCCTATAATTTTTTCACCCGAAAAATAGAGTGCAACCGCAGTCATTCCGAAGTCGGGCGATGGTTAAAAAAATCCGAACTTTTATCAATTGAGGAGTAAGCTACAATTTACATTTTTGAACATTTAAATAAAGAAAAAAACTTTTTTATCCTTTTAATAAAGGAACAAACTTTTTGTAAAGTTTGTCCCAGGATAGACATGAAATTAAAATTTAGATACAAATTTGAGAAAACATTCATAAAATTGCTAAACTAGATTTTTTGAGAGAATTATTAAAAGTCATAGAAAATTAGAAATTCAAATTTTTTTTTACAGAAACAAATTCCAAGGATTAATAATTGTCTCTCTTTGAAAGGTGAATATTTGCATTTTATTTACATTTTACAAATTGAACAATGTACAAAAATTAAAATTAAAAGAGTTGAAATTACTGCAGCTTTTAAACTGTTTTAACTGTTTTAAACCTTCCGGCTGATGGTCAATAGTTTGAGATAATCCAAATCTGAGCCTGGCAAAGGAAATGGCGATTTTTTTTAAAAATCCGCAACATTTTTTCCTTCTTTGTTTTAAAATGAAAACAAAAAGAACATGTTCACAATTTAAATAGAAGATGGGCGCAAAGCGCCCTAAAAGCCTAGTATCTTACATTTTTGTATTTCAGAACAATTTCAAAACTTCAAAAAATTCTTTCCTCAGAAACAGAAATAAATTCTAGTAATTGTATTAAAAATAAAAAAATGTTATATTTTATTGAGCTGTAAATCTTGTAATTAATTAGTAAATTTTTCAATTGTTAGTTCATGTAAAAGCAAATGCAACATCAAGTCGAATGTTGAAATATGCGAACTATTATTTTGTAGATAAAATAAATAAATAAATTTGGAGACAGTCAAAAATGAATTGATACGGAAATTGAAAAAAAAATAATTTTGTCCTTGTTGTGTGAAAAGGGCAGATGAAATAAGAAATCCATTTTTAAAATAGCAAAGTAATGATTGAGAGTAAAAAGTGAAAAGTTTGAATTTCCAGCTTGTATGTAGAGAAGAAGTTTTTTGTTTCAAACTACATATTTTATGTGTTTTTTAAAATAAGTCAATTAAGTACAACAACTTTCTTTTATGAATGTCATTTAAAAAAATTGGATTTACTTAACAACTTCGTGAAACATTTTTTAATTAGAAAAATATTTTGTTAGGATATGTTACTAGAAACTATTTAAGTTCCTTTTTGAAAAAAACTGGCTTATACGTTCTATAAGCTGGCTCTTTTTGGCCCATGGGTTCTTATTGGTTAAACTTCATAGATCTCAACAGGATTTAACTTATTTCAATTGATACGGATTAGTGGGTTATATTAAATCCAAAAGTTGAGACTTCTAATAATCATGCATAGCTTTAAACAAACAATAGTGTCTTAAAAACAATCTAAATAAATTTATATTTTAGAACGGAAATTTAAGGAAAACATATTTATAATTTTTGAACTATTTAAGGACTAAGAAACCAACAGCAATTATGCAGAAAACACTCGTACAATGGCAATGCCCAATTCACAAAAGTACCACTACTAATAGTCTGATCAAGTATAAAATATATATTAATGTTTATAATTTTAAAAACTGATTATTTTCGATTGTGGGTTTAATGCAATGTGATTTGCATATTTCAACTGCAGGAATATGCACATATAGGAATTATTTCAATAAACGCTTTTAGACCTAGATAGACAACAATATCTTCCACATCATTGATCAGATTTAGGTTTTGAAATTAGGCATTGCCATATTTGCATGCAGGGTCACTTGGAATTAGAGGATAAAGGAAATGAGTCTTTGACACAAACTCTAATTTTCTAATCCATTTATCTTTTGAATCTGATGATGTAAACCTTTGATATTTCAAACTTAGATTATCTAATATTACAGAATTTATAGTTTGAAATTTTCTAAGGTATTCGACCATGGGTTGCAAAGATATTGGGATTAGAAAATCAGAGTTTGTGGCAAAGACTCAATTCCTTTATATAAAAATTAATATCGTTTTTTTTTTTTGTTCATAAGGAGATTTAAGCTAAAAATTGGACACACTGTAAAATATGTCTTCAATTTAAATTTCCCCCAAAAAGAAATACCCCCCCCCCCTTTCCGCTTGTGAAAACAGATAATTTGAAATTCTAATAAAACTGAAATTATCTATCGTATTGCCAGAAGGTTGCGATGTGAGAGGAATAAAATATTTGTGATTCCCCGAAATCTAGTTTTAAAGCAAGCTGCAGAGTTCAAGTCTACTTTTCACAGAACAGCGGAATAACCCCCCCCCCTCTTCTTCCCCCCGTTACAGTGTCCATAAAAAAATTTTTTTTTTTGAAACATAATTTTTATTTATGATTTGTTTAGATACCATATTTCTAGGAAATATCCTCCTATTAGAAAGTGTGTTTAATCCAGACCGTTCTATACAACCCTATATATATATAATCCAGACCGTTCTATACAAGCTAAGAGACTGATCTCATTTCAAGAATTTTGGTTTCTCTACACTTTCTCTAAAAAGCACATGTTCATACAAATTAAACCAAATATAAACATTTTATAATTTTATTTTGAAATACGTGTACATATAAATACTGATAAACCTCTGATCTGCAACATTTATGTACAACATGTACATTGTACTTAATAACTCTGAATGTATTTATCTCATGTATAATTGAATTATAATGTTCTCTAGGGAAAGGAGAAGATCACAGATATGTTTCTATAGTTTTATTGGTTTAAGAAACTTTAAGCCGTCGACTCGACAATTCTCATTCCGTTGACCTCGATATCAGTGTAATCCCTGTCGTAGTCGCTGATCTCCTCGTCTGTGTCGAACTCGAAATCCTCGTCGCTTTCATCCATGGACGTGTCACATCCCGGTATGGATGATAAAAGTCGGAAAATGTTTTCGTCACCGTTAATTTTGGCACATTGTAAAGCTGTTCGTCCGGCCCAATCCCTTGAGTTAATCCAGGCTCCCGCTCCACTAGGTGCAGGTAGCGCTAGCAACCTAACTAGCCTCTCATCTCCCATGTTGACCGCGTAATGGAGCGCTGTTTTCCCCGATCTACCCTCCATAGCGTTGATATCAGCCCTATGGAGATTAAGGAACCAAAGGAATTCGTAATGCTGTCCAAAGGTTGCCAAGTGGACACAATGCTCTCCATTGTAGTTTGTAAGATCTAGGACGGAATGGAGATTGGAGGGATTAGCTCCGGTACTGATATTTGCCTCTCGAAGCTCATCAGTGGAGATTGGACTTAGAAGAGCTACAGCACACTCCTTGAACCCTCGTTTAGCTGCTAGATGGAGGGGTGTATTCCCTTCTTTATCCCTGATATTTGTAGTAGCTCCAGCAACAACCAACCTTCGAACCATACGAGGTTGATTTACGAGTACAGCTATATGAAGTGGAGCGTAGAGTTCATTATTTTGTATATCAAGGTAGTTTGGATGAGGAGCCATCTTAATTAGAGCAAAGACGACTTCAGTAACACCCTCTGCAATGGCTAGATGTAGTTGGCAGTCACCATCACTATCTGTCTCGTAGTATTCTAGTGCAAGTGATTGTGGACTTTTAAACAAAACCTTTTCTTTTTCTTCTGTTTCAGAAATCCTAACTTCATTCATTCGTTCACAGATCCCACTATCCAATCTTTGGTAATCTCTTGATACATGCCTAGGAGAGCCAAGGCTAGATAAACCTCCAGAAACACAGCCAGAATCATATCTTGGTAGATGTTGATCATAGTCCATTCGAGTAGTAACTTCCACAGCTCTGTCAGTCACCACCCGGCCGTCCATATCGTCTTCATGAAACATCTTGCTGTTGGATAATATAAAGTTGTTTGTTGTTTGTTGTTGTGTGTTGTGTGTAGCAGTGTTCACTGTTAAGCTTAAACTAAAGCTATCTGGGGTTCTGCCTAGAGATATAGTATACAGAAGTATTGTAAAGATTCGGCATGGGCCTCCTTCTGCCAGGCTAGGGCAGGAGCAGAGGTAGTGCAGACTGCAGGGGCCAACCCTCCGTGTCTGGGGAATCCCATAGACCGCTGCCTCCCTGGAATAATACTATAATAACATATATTTAACAAAACACAGTGAAAACCCGGGACTTTATTCAGTTTTTTACACAAATTACTTATTCAATAAAATTCAAATTATAATAAAAAGAAAAAAGTATCATCACCTGCACCCCTTTTGAAAAATGTTGAAAGTGTAACACATGGAAATTATTTTTGAAATTATATTTCTATCAACCAACAAAAACAATATTAAGAAAAACCGTGGTAACGGTGGTAACAAATATTATGATTATATACTGTTATGCAACGTTTATACAAATAACATATAGATTATAGAGCGGTAATTTACAGAATAAAGTGTGTACAAACCACAATGGATCTTTCAAGTCACGACAAGGATGATATTTAGTTTGGTTTTGTAAATTCCAAATCTCAAGGTGTTAAGAGAATTCAGAATTTCCAAGTAGGGTATGGATCAAAGAAAGTTGAAGTACAGATATATCGTGCAGAAATAAATATAAATTTTGTTTGTTTGAATCGTGTATTATTTTTATACACATTTTTCAGAAGAAAGTCAATTATAATCAATAAATATTTTTGTAAAAAAGTAAATGCATTATGCATAGAGATATAAATATATAATTTTTATTAACATTCTATATGAGAAGAAATAATCAATGACCATTTTTGTGAAAAAGTAATTGCTATATCTTTCAACCTTTCATAACTGCAATATGCATATATATAAGAATAGAAATATATTTGTTATACATTAAATTCAATGAAAATAACTATAGAAGATTTATTTACTTTAATTTGACGAGAAGAAATATAATGTGAATATACATTTCAAAATAAAAATAAATTTTCTGTAACCTTACAGTTTTTATTTTTGTTTTCTCCCTTAAAATAGATTTCAGATTTCTGAAATAAATTTTGGTTAAAAATAGATATTTGTCACTTTACATACATGGATATCCAGAAAGAATAAGACTTTAAAGGCGACATAAATCTTTAGTTATTTGATGATCTGAAGATTTAATTTGGTATTCATCCTTAGATATAGTTTTTTAATATAGTGCGCAAAGGATTGAGTCTTTCCCACAGACTAAAATTTTCTTTTACCTTTATTTTTGCAACCTGATAATGTAAATCTTTAATATTTCAAACTTAGACTACTTTATTTAAAAGAATTAATAGTTAGAAATATCCAAGGTCAACGATACTGGGTTGCCAAGATATAGGGAATACAAAATCAGAGTTTGTGACAAAGACTCAATTCCTTTGGCAAAGAAATAAAAAAGTTTACATTTGCAAGAAACCATTTTATGGGCATTGGGCATCATATCAGTCGTCTTGATGGAGTCTCATCCTTTACGGGTAACCCTGTATATAAGAAATAATAAATATAATAACTCAAAACAATTTTAACACTTTACACTTTACAATCGTCTTTATAATAGAATATTTATATATTTCTTGCAATTGATTTGTTTCAAACAATTTTTGATTTCAGAACGACAAAAAGTATTTTTTTGTAGACCGGATGTAGATCCGGCTTAATCCGGTTATTTCTATATAGGTGAGCCGTTCTTGGAATCCCTTGTGTACGCGTAAGGATCCTTGATGACGCAAATGACGCGCTTGGAATTCAAACTTATAGAGCAAGGAGTATTGACAGATTGAGAAACTAAACTAAACTAATTAAACTGGATATATCTGGTGGAAACCTGGATGAAAACAAAAACCTCATCATTTGAATTTAAGGCATTCAAAGCACCAAAAATGACATTCATATAGCTAGCTCACAATACCATTTTGTGTATGCTTCTACTGACAGTAGGACTCTCAAGCCGCCATTTTTCTTCATAATTGCAAAACTCAAAATTTCGCAGATTTTTCAGTGCAAATAGATGGATTTCGAAAAAAAAATCGACATTGTTTGTTTCTGGCACAATTATTCAATTTCGACCATCAACAAAGCGTCCCTGTTTTTATGTGAGTTGCCAAACAAATCGGTTCAGCCGTTTTGACTTTTACTAAGGAATGCACAATTCTAAATTATTCTTATAGTATGTTTACCTCTGAATGGAAACGGTTCCCTTTAAGAGTTTACGCCGATTTGGTTCAGACGTTTCCCAGCTATAGCAAACATCATATATTTGAGCTTTATCATATGGACAACATGGCATGTTATATATATATGTCTATGTCTAGATTGGGTTAATTGCAATTCATGATATATGTAACATATAATCTGTATTAATGCAATCTATGTTATCTATGTTCTTAATGCTATCTACTTTATCTATGATTATTATTAATTCTGAACGATTTGTAAGTTGACCGTATCGGGCTATCCCGGTCAGTTCATTCACCTGTATATAGAAATAAATCAGTTGAGTACTACTCGTTGTTTTACACAGTTGTGCTTTGAGCCTTGAGTTTTGGCTAGAGAGATAGAGAGTCAGTTAGACTCGTATTAGAGTTAGAGTAAAGTAATCATCATCTAGATTTCTTACATATATGTACTTACTATATTGACAATAACAACGTAGTTTATCTAGATTTACTAAGGGGCCTCTGTATTTATTACAGACAAGCAAAATATCTATACATAGCTTTAATGGTGCTTCAGGCATTTTTTCTATTCACAATTTTAGTTTTTAACTTTTTAATTGAATTTTCTTGGCTGATTTTTGTTTAAATTGGTTCATTTTCAACAATAATAAAAGTAATTTTTTGAAGCTACATTTTTGACGGTCAAATTTATATTTAGATGAAATATTTTTTCAACTCAAAAGCTTTAAGATAATTTGAACATAGATAATTTAATTGAATAGTTAACAATTTAATTCAAATGTTTTATTTATGGTATTGCTATCCCCGAACTCGATCTATTAATGTGTTTGAAAATAGTAAATTTGAGGTTCAAAGGAGTTGAGCTGTTGCCACCAATTCAAATTTTCTAATCCCTATATTTTTGCAACCTAATTCAATAAAATGTGGATCTAACATCTACTTTATTTAAACTCTGCAGAGCTTATGTCCATGCACCAACACCGAATTTAAAATCTATTAGTATAAACCGTTCAAATGTCAAACTGTAGATTAATAGATCATAACAGAATTTATACTTCTACGACATTGTGTTACGAAATTGAGTACAAAATTAGAGTTTGTGACTCAATTCCTTTACATGAATTCCCCCCCCAACTTTATTGTTAATGTTTTTTAAATCTAAGACTAAAATGAAAAGTATTCTATTAAAATAATCAATTTTTAAACTTAATTCCTAGATGATTTGAAGTCTAAAAGTTTCGAATTTCAAAAAGAATAAAATCTTTTTTTTTCTAAATCAACGTTATCCTATTTTTAGATACTTACTCCCCCCTTTCTGTGCCTACTTCCTTGAAATTTAATCTAACCCAGTTTTCCTACCATATAAGCATATTTTGAATGAAATCATATGATTTTATTTTAGGAAATCCCCGAGTTATAAATACTATGAAGGGCTGGGGGGAATGTGATAGATAATGTGAGGCTATTTCCCCATACGTGACTCATGCCTCAGGATTGGGCCCCGAAATTTTTCAGAACTAGCAAGGAATCAAAAATAAAAAAGTATACAATTTTTCGTACATAATAGTGAGAAACAGTAAACTGTGGAACAGGAAACTACATTGAAGCAATACTTAACTGTTTATGCTGTTGCTACAAAGAACATAATCTTACTATACGTTATTTAATCAATTATTAAGTGAAGTGGATCTGTTGAAACTGCACTGTTAGAAAAACCCGCTTACAATCAACAGTATTTAGTTCACGCACCAAGCCATGAAGATCCGTTGTAATATATCAACGATAATTCTGCTTGATATAAATTTACGGCCTGAACGCTAAATTCTAATTACATTCACTTGAATTCTACTTACTTCAATCATCAGAAATCGAAGCAAGCATAATCCTGCTTACTTTAATTACAGTGATCCGGCGTTCAGACATCATTTAAAAATTTGATGTGATTCTAATTTTACTTATATCAACTAGTGTTTAGGCTAATTCAAGTAAAATCATTCTGACCAGAAAACATCAAATTTCAAACGACATATAAATGAATGTCTTCTATATACTGGTTATATTGGCCTGAAATATGATGATATTGAAAATTTACAAAATGGCATTTCTAACAGTGTGCACTATTGCTAAATTTCATGTTTATTGGACCATGTTTAAAGTAATAATTTGAGTTTAAAAGTCGTCTGCCTTTTCCAGAGTTTTCTGGTTCTCACAGTACGTTCTGCAATAAAGACGTAAACAATAATAAAACAAGAAAAACAAACAAAAAACTTGAAAAAAACATTTCATAGAAATTTAAACAAAAAAAGGTTTTTGAAATATAAAATGTATTTGAAATGTATATGAAATATAAAAAGGATTTTGATAATAAATATTTAAATAACACTGTTATTTTGGTTTGCAGTGTTATACAGGTTTTGGACAGTCTCTTTATCGAGAGAAGGTTCAAGCCTTTTTAGATTTAATTTTGTTCCGTGCTTTAATGAGGGACAAAATATAATCTAAACCTTCAATAGTGAAAATTGATGTCCAAAAACTTTCTAGCACGTCGTGCCAAAATAATAGCGATACAGGTAATTTTATGAAACGTTTGTGTACTTGTCTTATTTCAATTGCTATTTCTTGATCAAATAAGCTTTGAAACAAAGCAGAAGTCAAAATATAAAGTTGATTTCAATTTTATTTGCACTCAATTGAAACAAATATTTTAAAAATATCCTATATTTTTTTGGAGAAAATCCGGGAAGCAATCAAAACTATTACATAGTACGATAATTACTTTTAAGCACGCTCATTATGAAATTCATGATAAAGTGAATAATAATTAGTAATACATTATAGATTCATAAAATTTTCCATAGGACTTGCTTCGAAGAAATATTTTGTGTATATTGAAGTATTGTTTATTCAGGGTTTTCAAGAATACTGATTACACAGTGCACATTTATGCTAAATAAATGAGTTTGATGGTCTCAAATTAAAATTTTAAATTTTCAGAATTTGTAAAAAATAGTTCTGTAAAATACAAAAGTTAAGACAACTTTTGTATTTTTCATGAATAAGATTAAAAATAAGTGAAACATATGTTAACCTCCATTGTAATATATCAATTTTTAAACTTTAATTTTGACAATTTAACTATGCATATAATTCGTTTTTGAAGTTGAAATCTAGACAGCAATATATATAGGTTAGCTGAAACCTACAATAAGATGCATGCGATCTATATCTTCCTGAAATACTGAAGATTTTAGTAGATTCTTAGTTAATCCTTATTCAAAATTAGAGTTATAAAGGTTAGAAAATAATGAAGATAATTACACAATACACAATAGAGTTACAATTTCAAAATTAAGGTGTGTTACAAAAGTATAGTATTGGAAAGGTAGAATTACGAAGGTGATGTATTACAATAACAAAAGTTAGGCATTTAAAGCCAGGTTGACATTTCTTGAGGTATAAAATCACAAAAGTCTACCATTATAAAAGTCATGTATTACAATAGTTAGATATTACAAATGTTGTATATTACAAAAATAAAGCTTAGCTTTATATTTTTTCAACCTGAGCTGAAAACTTTAGAATGTGATATCCTTAATCCTGTTCTGTTAATTAATCTGGAGATTAAATTCATGAGAAGAACAAGCAATATTTAATCAGGAGATTAAGAAAAAGAGTGGATCAAGCATTAATCCCGATATCCACCATTCTAAAGTTCCCAGCTCTGATGGTGTAAACCTTTGAATTTTCAACATTTTTTACAATTAATTTTAAATTAAATTTTTTTAACAAAATTAAATAAAGCAGTGATTATTTTTTCTCCGACTGTTGTATCTTCTTTATAGCTGATCATACATCTGTTTTCTGTTTCTTTCTTTTAGCCCTTGTTTGCAAGGGACAAATGCAGTTTGATACATATTTCTGATTTTCTTTCAATTATTTGATCAAACTAAATTAGTATTATTTGAAATATCTATTGACATTGGGTTGAAAAAATAGATTAGAAAATCAGAGTTTGTGGCAAAGACTCAATTTCTTTGTTCTCTAGCTGTGTCAGTTTTTTGACCCATTTACTTTTATAATTGTTTAAATCTAAAATCTGTGAATTACGAATAAAATGTCAAATGGCGCCAATTTTCTGAACATCTGGAGCTTTTACAAATTGATGTTAAAAAGACCTTTTCTTTTTGTAAAAATGTTTCTGATAAATAACTTCTTAGCTAGGTTCATTTATGTTTTTATTAATCTTTAGTTAACTACAGAACCTGTAAAAAGATTCCCTAGTTTTATTTTGAAAAATAACCCTTTTTCTCTTCGAAAAAAGAAACTTTTGAAATTTTTAAAAACTTCGTAAATGGACTTTCATTTTTGCCATGCATGCGTGGACTGTTCTTGTTAAAAAATACTATTTTATTTTATAATTTATTTACAATTTTGATTTATAGAACAAAATGTACCAATCAAAGTGATTAGAGAATAGATAAGTTTTAAGTTGAATTAAGTCGAAAAAAGTGTAAAACCTCCATTTTGTTGTACTGTGTCTGCAGTTGTACTTTAAACATTTGTGCTATATCACCTTTTGGGCCCTGAAACATCTTTTTAATTTTATAGAGAAAAAATTTCTTGAAATTTCTTCAATTTTCTCTAAATCAACAAAAAACTTATAACTTAAACTTTACTTTACATTCCTGAGTTCATTTCAGCATAACTTTACTTTACATTTCCAAGTTCATTTCAGCATAAACTTTACTTTACATTCCCGAGTTCATTTCAGTATAACTTTACTTTACATTCCCAAGTTCATTTCAGCATAAACTCTACTTCAGATTCCCAAGTTCATTTTAGCATAAACATTACTTTACATTCCCAAGTTTATTTCAGCATAAACTTTACTTTACACTCCCAAGTTCATTTCAGCATAAACTTTACTGTACATTCCCAAGTTCATTTCAGCATAAACTTTACTGTACATTCCCAAGTTCATTTCAGCATAAACTTACTGTACATTCCCAAGTTCATTTCAGCATAAACAGCATAAACTTTACTTTACATTTCCAAGTTCATTTCAGCATAAACTTTACAAAAATAAGAAATTGTAACAGGCATGTCCAGGGATCATACTGTATTATTGTGATGCACTGCGCATAATTTGTGAATATTTACATGAATTGTACACTTTAAACTTCTTTTCAGTCTGGAAGGGACTGAACAAATTCATACCGAGGGAAAGTCGTATGCCCCTTCTATTCTAATCTCTGTTCTGTGGTACCAATTTCTGTAATTACAGTACAGATTTTCATACAAAGTGTACGGTAGGATTGTAAACAAAACTTAGTCAGTAATAATCCTTTCTCCCTGGTAATAATATTATGTTTGTTTACATTTCTCCCAGACACTGAAGTACACACTGTTTTTGTAATCCAAACTATAGGAATTCCTGGTATTTATAAATGAATTACATATGAAAAACCTTGATTTTATTTTACCATTCCAAGCAATAAATAATTTCACAATACTTTAAAAAATAGAATTTTTTACTTTATAATAACAATGACTCCTTTGCCCGTTTTTGACCTTATGTGTCATTTTATTTGAAATAGGGTTTTAGATAAAAGTTCTAGTTGGTAGATTTGAAAAGAATATCCGTTGAAAAGAAAGAAATGAAAATCGATATATTTTTTATGAATATTTAACAACTTTGCTCCAAGTCTTATGATTGTACAAAATTTAATTAAAAATTTATACTCTTTGATATTGTGCGGTTGGGCTTTCCGATGAAATATTTCCTTGTTTGGGATTTTTAATAAAATTCCCTAAACTCAATACACGTATGTATATTGTATAGTTTACACACGGTATTTTCTCTAAATGATATCACTAAATGTTGATTGAGAATAATACTTACTAGGCTTATAGAGCGCTTCGTGCTCATCTTCTTTTTCAACTTATAATTGCGGCTTTATCTGTGAGCATCTTCTCTTTGTACAGCATAATTTTTTTTAATTTGCGGATTTTATAATATTTTTTCACGCATTTTCAAAATTTTAGAAAATTAAATAATTTAAGATAAAATATTTTAAGATTAGCCTTAGAGGGCGCTTCGCACCCATCTTCTAAATTAATTGTGTACATCGTAAAACAAAACAAAAATAATTCGCGGATTTTCACAAAAAATTTCGTGGATTTTCAAAATTTTAAAAAATTTAATGAAGATCGAATTTGATGGAGACAAATATTTAAAATTTCAATCATTCATAAACCTTCCCTGGGGTTCCTAGATTTCCCACAAAAAATTTGGGCCCGATCGGTTCAGCCGTTTTGACGTTTATTGGATACAAACAGACAGACAAACAAACAAACAAACACCCAGACAAGCGAAATTTATATATAGATTACATACATACGCTGTATTTTATGTAAGAATAATAGATTAAAGGTATCAAGGAATTCATCAATTAACTACATTTTGTTTTTACTCTACCCAGAAACTGCAGTACACTTTTAATGTAAACAGAGCTATAGGGTTATCTATTGATTTCCTTGAACAAAAAAGCAAATTATGCAAACTTTAAACCTATTGTTGCAACTATAGACTGCAGTACGCTCTGAACAGGTGGACTACATATGATTTATTTAATACAAAAATAAATTAAGTAACAAAGTTAAAGGGAGTGTTTGCGAAAATTGAAAAGGCAAAGACTGTCTCCTAATCAAGTATGGATTCTATCGCTACTTTACAAGAATCCATCTATGAAAGTCATAAGAAAGAAAGTATTTGGAAAAAGTACTTGAATCAAATTAAAAAATTCCGAAATTTACTCAAGTCCTAAGAAAAACGGTTAAATTAAGTCCTACTAATTTTTAACTTTTTTTTCCGGATATCGTGCTGAAACCGTCGGCTGAATCCTCTGGAAAAAGTCATTGAAATAAATAAGAAGTGCAGTACAAGGCAGTACATTGCATAAACATGATAAAACAGGGGTGATTTTTTTACACAAATCTTTTTGATAATAATCATTTAGAGGGAGGACCACCAGTTTCTCGGTAATGACAATTAGTTTGAGTTTAGTTTTGAAAAATATTCACCTCTTTCAGATGGGTTGTACAATTGTTTATGACTTTATAGGATGTTACCACTATGGCAACTGTTAGGAACAAATGGTTGAAAACGCTCAATGTTAGGAGTGGATGGAGAGTCCGTATAAATTCACTTAGTTCCATTACGTGACTGCCCAAAAATTTCTTTGAAAAAAAGTTTTCGGAAATAAAATTCTTAATTTTGGCACTAAAAAAGTCCTGTGTAAAAAAAGTCCATGAAATATAAAGTATCTGGAAATAAAGTCCTACCATTTTGAGACTTTTTTTTCTGGTTCCAGAAGATTCAGTTATTTACAAAAACGTCCGTAGAAAAAAAGTCCTATTATAGTAGAAAATGCATGGGAACAAAGGATGCTTACAATCATGAAAAAAGGGGCAATTGATATCAAAAACACCCATGGAGCTATGTTAAAAATGCGGATGCATAAAAAACGTTTTTTTTTTTGAAAATATCTTAGACTTGACCTCATTTTCACAAGACTGAGGGCTTTTTTTCTGGTTTTTTTTTCTTCGGATATTTTTTCTTCAGGACTTTATTTATATGGATCATTCAAATGTAGTTGACATATCATAACATTTCTTATCTTTATGTAGGACGCAATGGTATCTGTTTAAAATATTCATTCTACTACTCAGCTCTTCTCTTGAGCGCAACTGATCTTGAATGCCGCACATCAATCGAATCTATGTAAGAAAGTCACAGGGAAAAGAAAGTTTCTGGAAAAAAACCTGGAGATAAAAACTTTGGTAAAAAAGTACCAATTTTCTGAAGTCCTAGTCACTGGAAATAAAGTTCTGAGTTTTAGATTCATATGCTTTTTTTCTAAAATAATTTGAGGGCTGGCAATAAAGTCTCAGGAAAAGATCACAGGCATTTAAGTCCTAAAGAAAAAAGTCTTGGGAAAATAAGGTCAAGTGATAGAATATCTCATCAAACGGACTTTTCTTCTGTGCATCCGCATATTGAATATAGTCAGGGGCGTTTTCAATATTATAAGTCCCTTTTATATCCATGGTTGTCAACAGTTTTGTTTCCATGCATTTTCCACTATAAACGGACTTTTTTCCGTGGAATTTTTTTTTATGAAATCATACTAAAACCGGAATAAAATCCTAGAAAATTTAAGTTTCAAATTTCTAGAGACTTTTTATTTCAAGGACACAGGACTTTTTTAGTTCCAAAATTAAGAATTTTATTTCCGAAAACTTTTTAAAAATAAAATCAGTAATTTTTTGTCTTTTTCTTTCTTAGCTAAAGCGTTTTTAACCATTTCCTCCTCATGCACAGATTGAAGACAAATTAGCTAGATGGTATTCTAGACGGAATCCTAGACGGAATCCTAAACGGAATCCTAGACAGAAAGACGGAATCCTAATCGGAATCCTAGACGGAATTGATTTAGATTTTATTTTTCGCGAACACTCCCTATAAGTACGGGAAATTGTAAGTCAATTGCTTATTGAAGTATGGTCTGTACTGTAATCATTCAGGTGATTTTTACTAACATATTATAGTATATTCCGTACTGCATTGCATTTCAGGATTTTTGTATATACAGGGTGTCTCAAAAAAAAACTGTGCAGTAGGGGTATTAGTAACTGAGGAAACAATTTTCGTTCAATTTTTACGATCAAGGTGTCTATCGAAAGCTCTATATTTCAGTTATTTCATGATGTGAAATTTTTCTTTTTAGGCCTCATACTTTTATGTTACAACCAATTATTTGAGCGTAAGTCGAAAATCGATTTCCCGGATTTTTCAATTTTTCGATTTTTCACGTCTCATTTTCATTCGTTCATAAAGTATGAAAAAATTTAAAGATTTTCAATTTTTTTTAAATCATAAGCTGCTAGCATAGAGAATAGAATATATAGAGAGGAATTAAAAGAATCTCTCGGTATGAATTTTTTCAGTCCCTTTCAGCCTGAAAGGGAGTTCAAAGTGTACAAATCATGTAAATGTTCACAAATTATATGCAGTAGAGTACATTAATACAGTATGTTCCCTAGACTATTCATTTCAATTTCGAATTTTTTAAACTGTAAAATAAACTTTATAATGAATTAGGTGAATAAAAACATCATTTGATTTATAGTTAAAACGGAAAATCATCGTTTGTAAAGTGAAAGGCGCAGAGTCTATTTGAAATGATCATTGGTCAATTATGAAACCAGCCTATTTCATAATTTGGTTTTCTTTTAACAATAATTTTAGATTTTCTATATAATGATATTCCAGGGCCCAACAGGTTATATAGCATAAATATGTGAAGTACACCTGCAGTATGGAAACAGTACAACAAAATGGCCGTTTTACACTTTTTTTCAGTA
The DNA here is from genome assembly GCF_000591075.1 of Eurytemora carolleeae. NCBI lineage: Eukaryota > Metazoa > Arthropoda > Copepoda > Calanoida > Temoridae > Eurytemora > Eurytemora carolleeae. The sequence goes on along the minus strand of NW_019397029.1, from coordinate 80,091 downwards.
AATTCCTCTCTATATATTCTATTCTCTATGGGTGCTAGTCTTAGGTTTCATTTTTAACTAAACTTTTGGATCAGCGATTATTACTTTTGGAGCTAGAGCAATCTAAAAATAAAAATATGCGTACCTCCGTACGAACCTTACCCAGACCACAAAAATAATTTTTTTTTAAATTTTCTTTTTGAAATCAATTGGTACAATCCACAGCTCGCTATTTCAATCAATTTTTTTTATATAAAATATTCATAATTTTTAGAAAAATCCCTTGCAAAAATTGATTATGAATCATGTATTGTTTGAAACATATATTGTCAAAATTGGAAAACCAATCAATGGGATTTTACATGAGTTGGGTTGACCTCCCCCCCCCCCCAAAATAATTTCTTTGCTCAACCCGGAAAAGTACATTTATACTCTCGTTTAAATATAATTTCGGGGCTCAGTGTCCAGCATAGTAATCGTTATAGTTGTTTTCAAACTATTTTTACTCCGGCGGGGTTTCTACGCATACAGCGGGCAGTCCGGTTGATCGGCCTAGTAGCTTAAACTAGTAGGGACTACCCGCTACACTATCTTGCGTGACCATATATGGACATGTGAAAATCTGATCAGCTGACAAAAATATTTCCCCGGGATTTTCCCTGTTTTCCCGCATTTTCTTCATTCATGGACAATTCAAGTATATTATTACATTACATTATTCTGCACGAAAATAATTTATTATTGATAAAGATTTAAAGGTAAAGATTATATATAAACAATGCAAAGAAAAGATTTTTTCCTGATCCTATTTTCTCATAATTCATAAATCCAAAAGTCATTGTAATGAAAAGTGAAAATAATCAATTTCAAGTACAGTTTTTTACGCAGATCCACACACCTCTTTTAAAGGGTTTGAGGTGCACCTCTTTTGGAGAACCATTACAACACATCGTTTAGATCACCTTTGCTACACCTTTTCTGGAGAACCATTGCTAAACCACATTTGTGGTAACTTTACAAAAATTATTATTAAGTAAATGTAATTAATTAAAATTTACTTACTAAGTATAAACAACTAATTTTGTGATCTAATATTTGGATACTTTAATCTTTATATAATAACTTTGATCATGGGACTATTACACATTTATTATTATTGCTAGTGAATTACATATGATCAAACACAAATATCTAATTCTAGGAAATATATTTTTTTTGTCTGAAACGATAAAAGTTTTATTTTCTGTATTCAATTCAATTTTACTTTTAACTCTAGAGACCTGTTGTGGTAGTATTCGGAACTGCCTAAACCCCCATATCACATGAATAGCTCTCCTTAAAAAGAAATTTTGATGGAGCTCCTCACCATCTTTCAGTGGATAAAAGGAGTCCTCCGCCTCCTGAGGAGTATAAGTGGAAAGCGTAGTAGGTTTTATGCTGGGCACAAAGAATAAGATGTTAATTATGACTATAAGCTATTTAGTTAACACGAATCACAACCAAAAGGTTTTATTTGATTTTCTGCTTTTTCTATCTTTTAATAGTAAATAAATTGGTGTAGAAAAAAATCCCTCAAAATTTGAAAATGATGTAAATGGCCAACATTCAGAGCAACAGTATTAAAGTTTCAAACGCATAAGTAAAAATAAGAAACAAAACTCATATTTAATAGTGAAATTAATGTGAAGATCCGGATTAAATGACAATTATAAAGCTACACACGGTTTTTATGACAAATTTGATTTTCGCAAGACGACATTTCCCTTGGACTTTCCATAACAGTAGTTACTAATAACAAAAGACTCTCTATAATCCATATCTTTATATAGAGAGTCTTTGCTAATAACTGAAAAAAGGCCTCCCCTTTCCTCCATCTGGATTTAGCTAGAAGGTGAAATACCTGGATTATTCAGCTGTAGATAGGGTTGTTAATCATTTTTCGTTTTTTTTTATAAACGATCGTTTCGTTTTTAGAAAAAAAATCATTCATTTTAAACTTTTCAAAACCAAACGATGATACGATCGGTGTTTGAAAATTTTTTGCTAATAAACAATTTATTTTATTTCAATTTTTTCTTCAGTATGAAAAGTTTATTCATGTTGTCAATTACGTGTTTTATATCGAGAGAAATGACCTGAGTGTTTTCTGACCCAAGATTTTTGTCTCATCTAACGGCCGACCAAAAAATGTATTTTTTCTATAAAATGTTGTCAATTTTTTTCAGTAAGTATTTCAAATTGACAATTCAGAGAATAAAGAGGCATGTGTAATACTAAATATGGTTTAATTTAAACTAAAAGTAAGATGAACTTGATTTTAAAATTTTACCTTCCTTTATCCTTTATTTGTAGGGTTGGATATCTGGATTAACTAGAGGGTTAGATATCTGGATACATTTGTATAGCGGGTTGAATATCTGGATACAACTAGAGGGGTGGATATCTGGATACAACTAGAGGGTTGGATATCTGGATACAGTTAGAGGGTTGGATATCTGGATACAACTAGAGAGTTGGATTTCTGGATATAACTAGAAAGTTGGACATGTGGATACATTTGTAAAGAGGGTTGGATATTTGTATCTGTTTAAAAGTAATCGCCAAAGAAAATATCTGAAATAAAATCCAATCCTAAAGTTTGGCACTTTAAAAGTTCAATGGAAAAAAGTCCTCGAAATAAAAAGTCACTGCAAATAAAGTCCTATCATTGCCATTAGTAGTCTCTTATTTAAAGGATTTTTTTACTCATTTTCCAAAGACTTTATTTTCTGAAACTTTTTTTTGCAGCCCTCATTTTATTATCGGAAAAAAAGGAATCTAATACTCAGGACTTCAGTTCTAATGACATTTTGTCCTAGGACTACAGAAAATTGGGACAATTTAACTAAAGTTTAAATTTCCAAGTTTTTTCTTCTACAAACTTTTTTTCCATTGACTTTTATGCAAAGATTCATTTTATGTTACTTTTAATTTTAAATACTCCTGCTGTTACTGTGACTATATAAATGGAGTATTGTTGGGAAACAATACTTCAAGAGAATTTTAAATTTTTCTTTCCAAACTTGCATCAAACTTCCATCAAACTGGGAACAAAGATTACAGAATTAATCTACTTTCTCCTTTGTATATATTTCTACAGGGAGAGCAACTGTTCAAATAGAAAAGAGACAAAATTTAAAAGATTAATTGATAATTTGAAATATTTTGCAATATTTGGACTTTGTTGAGACTTTTTTATTTTTAAAGATTTTCTTTCGTTTAGAAAAGTACCTGATTCAAAAATTTTTTTAAAGGGGTGTTAAACCTCGGAGACATCGAAATAATTTATAAAATGGATTAAATTGTATTAAAGACATAAATAAATTTTTTGGGTGTGTGATAATGTTTTTGAATGTCAACTTCTGAATTTTCGGAAGTTTAAAACACAAAACCATTCATTAGGTAAAAGTGCAACGAACTTACCAACCGTTACTAAAGGCAGCTAACGGATTTTACTCCATATCTGGCGTTAAAGCCGAAAAAATTACAAACTGTTAATGAACGGCAACTTCACTAAAGAACTAAAAACATTAACTGAACTGAAAGTTTTATCCTTAATTAAAAATAAAACGATTTCTTGATAAGCAAGTACGTTCTGTTAATTTATCTAACTGTCAACTCACGGATTAAAAAAAAGTTCGGCCCAGCTTAACTGAAAACCCTCAAATAAATGGACAAAGAAGGTCGCCAATGCTTATTTCACAGAAAGTATTGCGTATTCTAGCCCTGAGGAACATTGTTGATTGGGGTGAAAGAGGTAAGTTCAGATTAAAAATAAAATAATTGGGGTATCTTTAAAATAGAATTGAAAATAAACTTGAAATCTTATCGTATTTTGTCCTATTCCAAAAAGTTAAACCTCTAACTATAACTGACAGGGTGCTAGGGAGATTTTTAAAAATTTCAAATTTGGATAATACAATTTTAATAGCTCTCTCAGAGGCATTCAAATTTAAAATAATAAATGATGAACCAATTTCTTCGATTTGTAGGATTTGTCTGTACTGCTGACTCAGTAGAGAGTAATCAAGAAGAGTATCTTTAATTATTGAAAACAAACTTTTCCACTGCCAAAACAATCTGCAGGGTAAACATACATCTTTCAGAGATATTTGAAATATTTGTGGTAAACATATATCTTTCAGAGATATTTGCAATATTTGTGGTAAACAGATATCTTTCAGAGATATTTGCAATATTTATGGTAAACAGATTTCTTTCAGAGATATTTGCAATATTTGTGGTAAACCAAAAAAGAGTCTTTAGACTAAACTTCTTTGTATTGTGTGAATCTTTAATGAAATATTTTTCTCTAAAATGCAGTGTTCACCTTCAAACATAGGCATAATATTCGAAAATATTATTTTCACGTTTAATTATATTATTATAATAAAGATTTATTCACACACAAAGATATAAATACATATATAAATGGCGTAGTTTAAATTTGTTTAAATAAATTTTTTTGAAAATAAAGGTTTCCAAAAGAAAAGAGAAGAAATATGCAAAATTATGCACAAATAGAAAACATTGATTTTTACTCATTCAATAACATATTTATCATTTCAGTTATTACGTAATCATCGAATCCTTCAACATATAAATTATTCATTCTTGTATTTAAAAGTTCTTGTAAACCCGGAACTTTCCATTCATGTTCCAATGGGACATCAAAATATTTCATTTGTTTCTTAACTAACACAGAACAAAATAAATGCGCATTTTTCAATTTTTTGAAAATATTAGAAAAAAGTATATTTCGAGTTTATTTTGAAGAATAAAACGGGATTTTAAAGCAAATTCTTTCAGCGACGACCCCCTAATAGGCATTATACATATTAGTAACCCTTTCTAGTACATCCAATTAGGGTATATGTATAAGGATTTTCTGGGGGGGGGAGGTACATTTCAGGTACATTTTAACATTTTGCGGGTGTCGCGCACCCTTTTTTATCCACCCCCCCCCCACTAGACTATGTTATGTATATGAAATTATGGGTTTTAGCTGGGTTTCATTTCAATTTCCCGATAATTTCTGGGATTAACAAACTTTCAGATTTCAGCTTTTTAATATCTTAAAGGTTGTCCACTATAAATTTAGACTTTTTAAACAGCTTATAAAATAGCAAATCCACTAATATAGTTTCATCATAAAGAAGATTAAGGACATGAAAGAGGTGTGGATGAAAATGCTTTTTTGTAGGTTCTACATCCAAAACTACCATGCCAACTATAATTCATATTTTCCCCTGAAAGTTAAGGGACTTACTGGAAAAATATCTTTATACATGAGAGACTGATTTTGGAGCTAGTGTTTCTCATGAAATTTGTCCTAAGTCAAAATCAAAACTGATGAGTGAGAGCGTTTTACTAATTATATTGACTACATTTATTCTGTAAAAAATGGATTTATTTCAATTACAGAAGAGCTTTATATCTAATTTGACATAAAGTGCAAGTATGCTATTTATTCTGTAAAAAAATGGATTTATTTCAATTACGGAAGAGTTTTATACCTAATTTGACATATAGTGCAAGTGCGCTACTACATTAAAAAATCAATTTTTTTGGTAAAATTTATCTATGTTACTTTGTTAAAATTGATTGAGTAAAATTTTATGCGCGAAGCGCCAAAATATATTTTAGATTAAGTTTCTAAACAGGGATATTTATATACTGAAGATTTCAAGGGGTGGATACTTAATAACCCCCTTTATATACGCCATCGCATACAATAAAACGACGTTTAGTGGACGAAAAAGCAATTTATCTTAAATTTATGGTAAATATTTATCTAAGATTTATGGTAAATATTTATCTCAGATTTTTGGTAAATATTTATCTTAGATTTATGGTAAATATTTATCTCAGATTTATGGTAAATATTTATCTTAGATTTATGGTAAATATTCATCTCAGTTTTATGGTAAATATTTATCTTAGATTTATGGTAAATATTCATCTTTTTATGGTAAATATTTATCTTGGCGCAGTTTTTCTGCAATAATCTTGTGAACATTTGCCACACAAGGAAAATTGTTATTATTGTTGCAAACATTTACAACCCAGGAATATTGGAAACAAAGTTTAAAAAAAACATTGAATGCAGAAATATTCTGTCAGGATGAAACAGTTTTCAGAAAAGAAAAGAAATAATAAAGATAAAGTGGGAAGATATATATTTTATATATTGAGGTCATAAAAACTGACATTGCTAGCTGGAGAATTGTTTATATTTCTCAAATTCTACTGGATTTATTCTCTTTATTTTCAAAAATGTTGTTATTTATAGGTTTTAACCTAAGAAATTTACCATAAACCCCTTTCCAATTTTCCCTACCCCCCTCCCAGGCCTGTAAGGAGGAGAGGAGGAGGGGTAGTGGAAGGGCACCTGCCCCCCTTTTCCCAAGACGGGGGGGCGCATAGTATCTGAGACAAAAAATAAGATAAGGAAAATTTAAAATTTAATGAAGGAAATAAAAGTGAATTAAGAAGGAAAAAAGCGTAATAAAGCTAAGCGAGAAGAAATCTATTTATTTTACCAAAAGTATGTGTTGACGGTGCTACAGGTTATTTTTCTTAAACAAATTTTAGATTTTAAAATTAATGTTATTCTTCTCAATTTAATATAATATTTTAAAATGACATAATATTTATATAAAAAAAGTATTGAGTAAAAAACAGTTTTTACTCTTGATTCATAAATCTTAACATTTTTAAAGGCTTTCAGGTCAAACCAATTTCCTCCCTCTCCCCTCCCTTTTATCCTTTTTTCCCCATTTATCCTCCCCCCCCCACCCTCCCCGGCCTGTGGTTCTATGTTTGAACTAATGTCTAGTCTGGATACTAGGTAAGGAACTGACTGTATCTTCCAATAAAATGTTTAATATTCCCATATATGTTAGAATCTTTGCCAAAACCGTTAAACCCTGGTCTAGTCCTAGATATCTCATCTTTAGCTCCTGGTAGACCCTGGTCTAGTTCTAGATATTTCATTTCTAGCTCCTGTTAGACCCAGGTATAGTCCTGGATATCTATCTCATCTCTAGCTCCTGTTAAACCCTGGTCTAGTCCTAGATATCTCATCTTTAGCTCCTGTAAGACCCTGGTCTAGTTCTAGATATTTCATCTCTAGCTCCTGTCAGACCCTGGTCTGTCCTAGGTTATCTCATCTCTAGCTCCTATTAAACCTTGGACTGTCCTAGGATAACTCATCTCTAGCTGCTGTTAGACCCTGGTCTGTCCTAGGATATCTCATCTCGAGATTCTGCTAGACCATGGTTTAGTCTAGTCCTAGATATCTCATCTCTAGCTCCTGTCAGACCCTTGTCTAGTTCTAAATATCTCATCTCTAGCTCCTGTTAGACCCTGGTCTAATCCTAGATATCTCATTTCTAGCTCCTGTTAGACCCTGGTCTAATCCTAGATATCTCATCTCTAGCTCCTGTAAAAACACTGGTCTAGTCCTAGATATCTCATATCTTGCTTCTTTTAGACCCTGGACTTGTCTAGTCCTAGATATCTCATTTCTAACTCCTGTTAGACCCTGGTCTACTCTAGTCCTAGATATCTTGACTCTAGCTTCTGCTAAACCCTGCTCTAGCCCTATAGATATCTCGACTCTAGCTTCTGTTAAACCCTGCTTTAGTCCTAGATATCTCATCTCTGGCCCCTGGAAGACCCTGGTCGGTATCACAAATTGTGCATTCATTGTTTTACAGATTATGCATGCAGGCATTATTGTACTGTCTGAAATTATTTATTGTTCAGTAAAATGGTTAAAATTCACTTATGAAATCTTAATTTACGTTAATTTATATTTAAGTTCTTGTAAACAAAGGGAGTCCAGTTTCTGTTGTACTGTGCACTCCGTACAGACCAATTTATATTTATATATAAACTTCTCTCATACCCAGGGACGGAAACAAGGGGGGGGGACATTCAGATTCAGGGAGGGGCGTAGCCCCCCCCTGAGATTTCGAGGCAAAAAATGTTCCCAATTTGATAAATGTTATTGTTAACGGTAAATTTAGAATTAGAAATTTGTAAGAAACTAGACTTAAGTTATAATATTGTTCATATCTAGTAATGTTTCTTAATCAATACTCATTTATCAAAATTGTAATATTGTTCCTTATTTTCATGCATTTAAGTATAACCAGTAATTTCTTTTTGTTCTTAAATTGCTAATGTTCCTATTATTGTTCCTGTTCCTGTGTCCGACCCACCTTAAATCCCTGTCCTAATCCTATATTTTTGTTCCTAATTCCTGAACAATCTGTTTATTGTTCCTAAATCCCTGTCCTAATCCTTTATTTTTGTTCCTAATTCCTGAACAATCTGTTTATTGTTCCTAAATTCCTTTTCCAATCCTTTAATTTTGTTCCTAAAATTAAAAAATCTAGTTTTTTAGTCTTTAGTTATTAATTTTGACTCTTTGAGTCTTTAAGTCCAAAAAAAATTTCGTCTGCGGCACGATATTTTGTTCCTAATTATTCATTTTTTGGTTCCTAAAAAATCTTGCCCCCCTCTCTTAAATCCTGTATCCGCCCCTGCTCAGACCAGTTTCAAACCCATGGGTACAACTTTCAGCTTTCAATGTCAGCAAGGACAAAAGCTTGTAAACTATCAATTCCAAACATGGGCACGATCTTGTCAGCTATCAATGTCAACACGGACACAAGCTAGTAAACTCTTCAATTGTGTATGTCAACAGGGACACTAGCTAGTAAACTCTTCAATTATGTATGTCAACAGGGACACAAGCTAGTAAACTCTTCAATTATGTATGTCAACAGGGACACTAGCTAGTAAACTCTTCAATTATGTATGTCAACAGGGACACAAGCCAATAAGCTTTTCTAATTTAGCTCTATATGTTTCAGGACAATGTGATTAAATACTAAAGTATTTAATCACATCGTCCTGAAACACTTTCCTGAAATATAATTATTATTTTAGATGTTAATAATATGTTTTAATTAGCTGATAATAACTATGATGTCAGCTATGAAGTTGTATTAGACTATGCATGAGCTCCCCCCCCCCCCTAGCATAGAAACCAAAATATATGTGTGGTCTGGAATACATTCAAGAGATCAAACACAGTCATGAGACCCTCACATCTCAAACCCTGCAATGGAAGAGAGGGTGGGATAGCATAATCAACATGAGCCGCAATTTAATATACTCCCGTGCCGGGCCACTATAAAAGTTATTTTGTCAAGATACTTACTTCTGTAATGTTGCCTTATGTAAAGTAAGTAAGTAAGTAATTAAGTAAGTAAGTAAGTAAGTAAGTAAGTAAGTAAGTAAGTAAGTAAGTAAGTAAGTAAGTAAGTAAGTAAGTAAGTAAGTAAGTAAGTTAAACTACCTATTTCTAAGTTCCAAGACCTTCTGCTAAATCTTTAATGTTCTACAATTTAGGAACCTCTAACTGCCTAGCACTCAAAAATATTTCAGAAGAAAGCCAAGGACTGTAAAATTGAAGGATAGAAACCCACTGAAGTGGAGTGCATGGTAGATTTCGACAAATTTCTACGAGTTCGTTTTATTCTTTTTCTGAGGTTTTCTTAGGTTTTAGGTATTTTAGCATACTAAACATCGTTGTAATGCATTAAAAAGTGATCATAGTAGATAAAATACTCATTAATGGGTGGTTCGTTGATCAACATTTTTTTAATGTCGTTTTTCCTATCAGAAGTAGGTCTAATATTAGAAAATTTACTTGGTTTCTTTTCCAAAGATTTTCAAAAAAAAATTATCAAAATTTATTTTTACGTTTATACGACAGAGTAGAATAAATTGCGCATTTTAACGATAGAATTGAGGATTTTAAAAAATAATGAATATGTTTAAAGAGACATGAGCTGTGTGCAACTTTGCAAGTAGTGATTGCCAATAATTTTTTTTTGTTTTTCTGAAACTTTTTAGATGTTTGGACTTTAAAAAGTCACTGTTAAATACTCTGAACTTGTAAACATTCCAACATTTCAAACTGTATCAATGTCAAAATTTGGTTTTATTAAATTATAAAAAAGAGTATCATAAGAGAAAATATAAGGAAAAAACTAACCAAACAACAATCGTTTTGTTTTCTTTCTTGTTTTGCAAACATTTTCTCTCTAGGTCAACATTTTGTTTATGTATTAAATCGCAAATGTTGAGAATTAAAAAAATTTAAAATTTGTAAAGCTTTTCAGATTTCTTTGAAACCCTATGATTTTCCAAAATCCTTAAAGGGCCTTTTGACTAAGTTCGCTGTTATTTTCTTATCACTAGTTACGGTTTATGTTATTCACATTTGTTGTCGTCAAGTGTGAAAAAGATAATATTTAAAGTTGTTTCTGTGCTAACTTTAAACTTTAAACTTTAATAAACTTTAAAAAAAATTTGAATTTATATCATAGTGTTCTACGCCGCTGTTGGAGGAAAGTATATTCTTATGTTTGAATCACTGAAAAATACCAAAAGCAGTTAGCTCATATAAAAACATACTTATTGTATTTATTCTTATTCAAAACTAGTTTAAAACAGTTTGCAGCACAAGGAGATAGGGCCAGGTAAATAGGATAGTAAATCATCAAAAACTTCAAAATACGTAAAAAACATTTTCTAGTTGACAAATTAACGAATGTCGCCATTGCTCTTGAAACACTACATTCAAAATTAGCTGGTTTTGCCGTTAATTAGCGGACTCTTAATTAATTAAGAAAATAATGATGCCTTAACTTTATAAAATGGCAATTTTTGAATTCAAAGACATGTTATATGAGAGATATTAAAAATTAACCCCCCCCCCCCACACACTTTGGGTTTCCAATCGGAATTCCGTTGCGCTCAATGCTTGCTTCCGCTTGTGCCATTTCATTGCGCGAAATTGCACTATAATAGCAAACAAGGACGCAATTAAATATTCGCGGAATCGCTTGGAATTGCGTGCAACGGAATTGCGTTTCCATTTAAAAATCAATAATTCTAACTGAGACTTACAAATTTATGCAGCAGATACTTGCGTTTTTGTTAGTTCACATTGGATGGACTTTAAAATTGAAACTCTTTTGGTTAAAATTTTAAGGTTCGATTAAGCAAAACTATATGTTTAATTTCAGTGAGAACCAGAAATCTATAGTACAGAAAGACAACTTACAATACAGTGTATTTGATGTTATAGTTACAAAGCAAAAAATTTTAATTACTAACTTATTAAATCACTTATTTAGTTAAATAGGTGTGCTTCAGTCTAATATGCCGTCTTCCTATGCCAGAGTTTTCTGGTGATCCTGCTGCATATGAATATTATATAATAAAAGATTAAGTTTAATTTCAATTTTCTCAGTATTTGAGACTGAAATGTTAGTGAAGTTTAGTTTATGTATGCTATTGTAGCCTCAAAGTTTAAATTGCATTTTTTTTTTGTTGAACCTAATTGCACATCATAAAATTGAAACACAAACGTAAGAAAGTTGAACGGAAATTCCTTTGCGTTTATTGTGCGCAATTTTTACTGAATTGCGTGCAATTAAATTCACTTGAACGCAAGGGCTTGCAATTGCGCGCAAGTAAAATTCACTTGCGTTGGGAACCCTACCCCCACTACTGAATTTAGTGACCAGTATTTTCTAAAGGCATTTTCCCACTCTTCCCACTAGCGACTTCTCATCATGTTGATTCACATGATTTAGCTTTCTCCTTGGCTAGCTTTATAAATTCACATGATTTAGCTTTCTCTTTGGCTAGCTTAATAAATTCACATGATTTAGCTTTCTCCTTGGCTAGCTTTATAAATTTTCGCTGGTGGTTAAAGGACTACCTATCAATTTCATAGAAAGTTTTAATAATGGTTTGAAAAACAATAGAACTACAGTTTTCTAGGAGTATTCTCATATTTTTAGATTGAACAAGATGCGTTTGCATTCTTCGTTTTGAATCCAATGCTTTTTGACTAAAATTTAGCAATTTTTAAACGTATGTCTTTTTACACTTAAAAAAATTATGTTTTATAGGTCCAATTGTGATCTAAAGTCACAGCTTGGTGGAAACAAGTCCCAAGCTACTGTAGCAGGAAAATGAGGGAATGATCTTTCATGCGATCATAAATAGTATTTTTTCCTTCTTTCCGTCATTTTTAGTTTCTCCCCCCCACCCCTGCTCCTATCCCTCGTCAGAGCTAACGGATTTATTCTTGTTTGTGTTTGAATTCTATAAATAACCCAAGCCACGCGGAGAAACCGTTATCCCAGAAACCGGGAGCTGGTGGGCTAGCCGGCCAGCTCACGGTAAGAGTAGGGTTAAATCCGAACCCAGGGTGGAGCTAAATCTGGGGAAAAAGCATCAGTTGATCATCAGCTCCCTTAAACAGAGGTTCCTTTTGAAGATTCCCCATCACCCTGAAACTGTTTCGATTCACAATATCTGATTAGTATAGCATCAATCGTATATTTTTGTATCTTTGTAAAAAAATAAAGTATAAGAAAAACCGACTCGACGAATATATTATTTACAAGCGTTTGCAATAAGTATTTTTCTTTCATATACAATACTACACGGATATCCTGGCGCGCAGGTGTCTTTAAAAAATTATTCATCAGATTTTAAGAACGCGTCGACTTTGAGGTGTCTCAACGACTTAGGTTTAGTTTAACCTTACCAAAATTTTGTGCAACCATGGATATGCAAATTTAAAAGCTGCAATTAGCTTGCTTTAATTTAAAAAAAGTTATTTGCAAAAATCTGCAAAATCTGACCTTAACCCCCCTCAAGGCATAGAGGTTATTTGGCGAATTTTGAGAGTAAAGGTCAAAAATAGAACATTCAACATTGGTTTATCTGCACTTTATGTTCCACCAAGATCTAGACTGATGAATGAAACTGTTGAGTTTATGATTAGTGCTATACATATTCTAAATGCAAGATATAATGATATAACATTCTTAATTGGTGGAGATATAAATAATCTTGCTCTGCAACCTATTATAGATTCCCTGGTGGACATGAAGCAAGTTGTAGAAACTCCTACCCATAGGAACAGAGTACTCGATATCATCCTTACCAATATGAAAGAAAACTATTACCCTCCCTTTGTACGTGACCCGCTTGAATGTGATGAAGACCTACCTGGT
>NW_019397029.1:17226-66927 GCF_000591075.1 Eurytemora carolleeae | reverse complement strand
AAAGTTATGCCCGATTATCCCTACTCTGTAAACTCAAGTTTATTGGTATGAACCTGAAAGACCTGGTTAGAGTTTACATTGCGTATATACGTAGTATTCTTGAGTACTGTTGTGTAGTATGGAGTTCCTCTTTAACCATAGCACAGGGTGAGGCCCTAGAAAGGGTTCAGAAGGTGTCCCTAAAAGTTATTCTAGGCCCAGTATATGTTAATTATCAATCTGCTCTATCAGTTCTGGAACTAGAAACCTTAAGGATTAGGAGAGAGAAACTTTGTTTATCCTTTGCTAAAAAATGTCTAAAATCCCAAAGGCATTCTGCCCTGTTCCCGGTAGAACCAGTCACTCACAACCACCAGCTACGGAACGTTGAACTATTTACTGTCAACTATGCTAGAACGGAGAAATACAGAAAATCTGCTATTCCCTATATGCAGAGAAAATTAAACTTCCTATGATATAACCTTATCTTAATCTGTGATAAAACCCATGATATATTCAATTATATTCTTATGAGAATGTTAATCATATTATAATATGTATTATGATCTTGATTTATCTCTAATAAATCTTACTTACTTACTTACCTAGATTTTTGATTTAGAGCTTGCGCTTACATTTTGGTTTTCATTAAAAAACTTTATAAATTTAAATGTTAAAATATATTATTTTCATTATTATTATCATTATTTCGTCGCCGCTCTTCTAAAAGAAATCACTTTTAGTGCAAAGACGAGCCAGAAACTTGCAATGATTTGTTGAGAATGCATAACGAAGAGATAATTATTATCCTGACACAAATATTTGATGTTGAGCCAAGTTAACTTTGGTATTTTCTTGTAAATGTTGGCAGCTGACGAGTCGGGTTACTTGGAGTGTCCCAAAAACATGTTAGATCTCCAGTCTGTAAATACTTTTCAATTAGCATAATGCTACTATTTTCTATGTTTGTTGTAATGAGAAAAATAAGGAAATTTCTGGCTACAGTCTATGACACTGCAAACTAAACATAGGTCAAATTTAGCCGACATTTCTGGTAGCACTTTGTGACCTCACAGCTCCTCTACTTTTCACTTTGTGACCTCACTGCTCCTCTACTTTTCTTTTTGTGACCTCACAGCTCCTCTACTTTTCACTTTGTGACCTCACAGCTCCTCTACTTTTCACTTTGTGACCTCACTGCTCCTCTACTTTTCACTTTGTGACCTCACTGCTCCTCTACTTTTCACTTTGTGAACTCACAGCTCCTCTACTTTTCACTTTGTGACCTCACTGCTCCTCTACTTTTCACCTTTTTCAAAAGTATGATAAAAGCACGTATTTTTTTGGTTACATATCAGGAATTCAATATTTTTCACAATAGCTCTCTAATGAGAGAATTAATAATTGAAAACATGAAAGATTTCAGTTTAATATTAAAGCTTATAAATAACTAAAGCTTAAATTTTTTTTTTCGCGCGCATCTTTTATTTCAACTATAAAATTATGCATTAAAACTTATAGCAAAAAAGTTCGCGGATTTCATAATATTTTTCGCAGATTTTTCAAAGTTTACGAAAATCAAAAAGTTTTGGAAACATTTTTGAAATAATTCTGAGCATTCATAAACCTTCCGTATAGGGTCATACGAGGTTCCACACAAAATTTAGGCCCGATCGGTTCAGCCGTTTTAGACAATACTTAATACAATCCTAATATCCAACAAAGACGATCTTAAAGTATTCACTTAATCCCATAACTCTAAACGAAATTTGTTGGAGCACGTGTCATTTATTTTTGATGAATGATAAATTAGTTGAATTTGGCTCCAGGGCTCCAACTTTTGTTAGCTGAAAATTGAACATTTTTCAAAGTGCATTTTTATTAGGCCACCCTGTAGTATCTTTTTACTTGACTTGAACCCGGGGAATCCTGATTAAATCAATTTATCTTCATCTTATGTTTTACACGTCAACAATCAACATCATAATTAATTGCCAATGTGAGGGGGGTGTGACAATAAATATATTTGGTTTCTCCTAATTTATAAAATAGTTTCAATTTAATGATTATTCAAATTTCCTAAAAACGACTTATATGAGTAAACTAATTAGTTGGATTATTGCAAATAGCTAAATTTGCTTATTTTTATTTCACAATATATTTTTGTAAAACTGGATATATATATTTAAGGGTTGATAGCTTTTTTTGCACTTTTTTGGGCATGACAATGTTTTACATGTTTTTTAAAACATCATACAAAATACTTTTTGTTTTGTTTATCAGAACCTCTCTAAATAATCTTACTCTGAATCCCGTCTCTTCTCTACCCCCTGTATATAATCTTTGAACAAGAGATTTTATTGCCCAGAGGATATTTCCCCAGCCTGGGCCCAATGTTGTCTTTTCATATAATCTTTTCCGTTCAGGAGACTCATAGAATATATATTATTCATTTCTATCTATCTATCTATCTATCTATCTATCTATCTATCTATCTATCTATCTATCTATCCATCTATATCTATCCAACTATTTTTGAAGGAAGTTGGGAAAAAGCTCTCGTTACCTCAACTCGTTGAAGTTTGCTGCATTACTACTTGCTTAAAACTTTACATAAGAACATTGAGATGAGTATAAGATAAATGTATTTTTGCATATTTGAAAAATAAAATAGAAATTACGTTTATAGTGAAAGGATTCAACAAATTGATATAAATCATTTTAATTTTTGTTTTAATTTTTTATATTTAAGATGTCCTCATTGCAGTTCTGGTACGGTTCTTACAATCATTGTATCGCCCTTTTGAACATTTTTACGCTAACTTCTGCAATTTCCTCCTTTAATGCATTTTTCATTCTCATCCCTAGGATTTAGTGAATCTTTTCTTATTGAAGAAAAAAAAATGTTTTATAAAAATTAATTCTACGCCACAAACTCTGTTTTTCTATTCAGATTCCTGTTATCTTATCAACCCAATGTCGTAGACCTTAGCTATTTCAAACTATGAATTCTGTTAGATCAAATATTCTAAGTTTGAATCATTAACGGTGTCCACTATTAAATTGCAAAGATATAGGATTTAGAAAATTTGAGTAGGTGGCAAAGACTCAATTCCTTTTTAACATTCTAGGCTTTTAGGGAGCTTCGCGCCCATCCTCTATTTCAACTTTTAATTGGTGCTTTATCTTTGAGCATCTTCTCTTTGTACAGTATAAAACAAAAACCAAAAAAGTTAGCGGATTTCATAATATTTTTGCGCATTTTCACAGTGCTTTGTGAATTATTAAAGGGACTGTATGCATAATCATAAGTGATCCTCAATCGTTAGAATGGCATGGTGGATTCACAACCTTTAAACCTTTAATTGATCAAGGAACATGTTTTTTTCCTTACTTTTGTAAAAAAATGCCTTTATAATTGTTGATAATTTAGTCAGCTTGCTCTTTTATATTAATGAAATATATTGATATATACTTTACAGAGGTAGCAGAATTTATATACTTTTGAATTTGGAATTATAGAATACTTGAGATTTTTGAGAATTATGTGTAATGTCAGCTGCTGTAGACTGTCTGCTATTAATAATCAGGGAAATGTTTTAAAGGCACCACTGCAAATCTTTGTCTGGAGGGGCACATACAATTATTCTTACAGTCCCTTTTAAGTTTCTCTTCATTTATCTACCCTTGTTTGCAACCCAGTGTCTGAGACCTTTCATATTTCAACTGTGAATTCAGTTAAATCAAATGTTATAAGTTTGAAATGACCTCAACACAGTTCTTGGCGGGGCACATACAATTATTCTTACAGTCCCTTTTAAGTTTCTCTTCATTTATCTACCCTTGTAAATGGAAAGTGAAACTAGGAGGGGGGGGGGGATGGGTGGTGAAGAGGGCCCAGGGGGTGGAGTGTATAAAATACATGCATAGATAAAGTTTAAATGGAAAGAAGAGAATATGGGCAGGAGTAGGCCTTCAGAAAACTTTGCTATGCAATTATAACTTAATCTATTAAACAGTGTGGACTGTGGAGTAATAGGAATTTCTGAAGGAATAGGGAAGATCCAACACTATTCCAGTTGACCCTCCTGGAAGGGGGAGGGGGGGAAGGGGGAATTTGAATGTTTAAAAAAATCATCATGAATGCTTGTCGAAAATTTTGCCTATTTATGACTAAACATAAATGTTTTTATCATATTTTGTTTGGAATAAAAACTAAGCTTAACTTAATTTTCAAAGATGCTTCCGGAAGCCATGGAATCTCCAAATATCTCTGTTAAATCTTCACTAAAACCGGGTTCACAGGGAATTTTTTTGATACTTTAGGCCAAGGATCAAGAAAATGTAACAAATAGAGCGTCCGTATTTAAAATTTGACCGATAAACTCAATTATCTAGAACTATAAGCTTTTCTACTTAGGATTCCTCCAACATGTATATTGATATGTAGAAACATCTACGAAAATATTGATATGTAGAAACATCTACGAAAATATTAATATGTATATGTAGAAACATCCACGAAAATATTAATTTATGTAGAAATAGGTCAACATTTCCTTTAAAGGATATTATACGTATGTTTAAATAGGTGAACATTTCCTTTAAAGGATATTATACGTATGTTTAAATAGGTGAACATTTCCTTTAAATAATATTATGACTATGTTGAAATAGATGAACATTGCCTTTAAAGGATATTATGACTATATTGAAATAGATGAACATTTCCTTTAAAGGATATTATGAGTATGCTGAAATAGATGAACATTGCCTTTAAAGGATATTATGAGTATGTTTAAATAGGTGAACATGGCCTTTAAAGGATATTATGACTATATTGAAATAGATGAACATTGCCTTTAAAGGATATTATGACTATGTTGAAATAGATGAACATTGCCTTTAAAGGATATTATGAGTATGTTGAAATAGATGAACATTGCCTTTAAATAATATTATGACTATGTTGAAATAGATGAACATTTCCTTTAAAGGATATTTTGAGTATGTTGAAATAGATGAACATTGCCTTTAAAGGATATTATGAATATGTTGAAATAGATTCGAATATATTTTTTAAAGGGTAATAATTATCATTATTTTTAATCTGAATCAATCTTTTCATTTTTTGTGAACAACTAAAAAATTGAACACAAATCTTTTTGCATGATAAATCTCTGCGATCAACTAAATACTTTAAACTTTAAAGATTTAAATTGATTGGATGCATAAATAACAGTTTGGAAAACTTTTCCTACAAAATTTGTTTACAGAGCTTGAAAAGAGCTCCAAATTCTGAACTTTTTATCGAATAGTATATAATCCTAAAATCTTTTTTTATCCCTTCTTAAATAAAAGGAACATTTTTACATCACACTTTTTAAATTAAAATTCGTTGATGGTGATGAACCAAACCTCTGTAGAGTAAAAAAAGTATAAGTTTTTTTCCCACACATTTTATTGAAAATATATTTCGGTCTGGGTAGACCCTCGTCAGTTCTAACGAAATAATAATCATCAACATTGAAATAAAAAAATTAAATAAACAACAAGAAAATAAACAAACAAAAAAGATTATTTAAAAAACCCGTAAAAGACATTTTCCAAGGGGGGGTGGGCCCAGCTGTACTCTTAACTCAGAAAAAAATTCGCATTTTATCGGACTAGTTTTTCTTGTATGGAGTGTCATTTGAAATTGCGTCGAAAGTCACTATGGATTAAAATTTAATTTTTTCATTTAAAAAAGTAAGAAGAGGAAGAGGCGCTTTTATTTAAATATCAAACGTAACCGGAGGACAAAACTGTTGAGTTGTTAATCTCTGGAATTGAAGGATTAAATTCATTCCTCTTGGATATCACATGCTCAAAACCCAACAGGGATAACTAAAATCATGGAATCAAGCAAAGGAATTCAGGTCTTTTCACAAATACTGATTTTCGTTTCTTTCTATCTTTGCAACCCAGTGTCTGAGACCTTTCATATTTCAACTGTGAATTCAGTTAAATCAAATGTTATAAGTTTGAAATGACCTCAACACAGTTCTTGGCAGAAATTTATTTTGTATCGCAAATGATTGTTCTGTAAATCCTTCCGATCTTAGTAAAATGTTAGTTAAGAAACAAATGAAATATTTTGATGTCCCATTGGAACATGAATGGAAAGTTCCGGTTTTACAAGAACTTTTAAATACAAGAATGAATAATTTATATGTTGAAGGATTCGATGATTACGTAATAACTGAAATGATAAATATGTTATGTAGTGAGTAAAAATCAATGTTTTCTATTTGTGCATAATTTTGCATATTTTTTCTCTTTTCTTTTGGAAACCTGTATTTTCAAATAAAAACTACACCATTTATATAAATATTTATATCTTTGTGTGTGAATAAATCTTTATAATATAATATAATCAGGTTGCTAAGTTACATGGATTAGAAAATTTATCTGAAACAAAAGATTGCGAACTCTGAAAAACGAAATCAAATTTTCATATTATTTTTTAAAATACTTCAAAGAGTACTATAAGTTGTTGGATATGGTCAAGTATAAAACTAGGGCAACTGTGAATGCCCAGTGGATTGGAAGGTAAAGAAATAAAGATTTTATATTTTTATAGATTTCAAATATCATAATAAAATTCTAGCTGTCATAAAACCACGTGTGAAATATTTTGTTATGTTTTCATTAAAAAATATAGATATGAAAACAAAGATCCATTTTGCTTTTCAATATTTGATCAAATAAACATGCAACATGTGATATTTCCTTTCAAAGATAAACAAAAGATTTTGAAATAATCCTAACTCAGAATTTGAATTTGCTTTTTTATGATTAATTCGGACAATTTTTTTGTCTGAAACACAATCTTGTTTTGAATATTTTTATCTGATAAATCTTATTTTGAATATTTTTATCTGTAAAGATCTAATTTTAAATATTTTTATCTGAAACACAGTCTTGTTTTGAATATTTTTATCTGAAAAGATCTTGTTTTAAATATTTTTATCTGAAAAGATCTTGTTTTGAATATTTTTATCTGAAAAGATCTTGTTTTAAATATTTTTATCTAAAAAGATCTTGTTTTGAATATTTTTATCTGAAACACAATCTTGTTTTGAATATTCTTATCTGAAAAGATCTTGTTTTGAATATTTTTATCTGAAACACAATCTTGTTTTAAATATTTTTATCTGAAAAGATCTTGTTTTGAATATTTTTATCTGAAAAGATCTTGTTTTAAATATTTTTTATCTAAAAAGATCTTGTTTTTAATATTTTTATCTGAAACAATCTTGTTTTGAATATTTTTATCTGCAACAATCTTGTTTTCAATATTTTATCTTTTTATATTTTATCTTGAATATTTTTGTCTGAAAAGATCTTGTCTTGAATATTTTTATCTGACACAATCTTGCTTTGAATATTTTTATCTGAAAAGATATTTTTTTTGAATATTTTATCTGTCTCAATCTTCTTTAAAACAGTTTTATCTGAAAAGATCTTGTTTTGAATATTTTTATCTGTCGCGATCTTGTTTTTAATTTATATTTAAGTCCACATAAATACCTTTTAACACTGTAGGTGGAGGATAATCATGCAATCTAGGCATGTTTATATTTTCCCTCTGTTAAACATTAATTAAAATATGAATTATTACTTCTCCTATTGCATGCAAGAATACAAAGGTATTGCCATATTGCCATTATATGAAACTATTTGCCCCTCCCCCCCACCCTCAGAGAAAATCGAGGGGGATCAACCCCTCCTTTTGAAACTTTTAAAACTAAAAAGTAGAAGAAGGATAAATTTTGCGACTTTGTGACCTCGTACCTCCTCTAGTTTTGATAGGGTTTCCAGTTGTAATTACGTTACGCGGAATTACAGGTAATTACGCGTAACACTTTCTTTCACTTACACAGAAGCACTATCCGTAATTACGCGTTTATTACGCGTTTATTACGTTCACGAAAGAAAGTCTAGTTTCGAGTAATTAATGCGTAATTACGCGAAATTCCGTAATACGAAACAATTACGTAATAAATAAAGTACATATTAATTCTCAGAAATAATTATAGCGGGAAACTATATATATATATATATATGCCCGCTACAACCATGTCAAATATATTTTGATGATTTTATTGACATTTTTTTCAAACAAGGAAGGTAAACTTGAGAAAGTAGGTTGAAATATTAGCAAGTCGTTGAAAGTTGAAAATTTATAGATTACGTATTTTTTAATAAAAATAAATTGTTGGCCCTTTTTTAAACTGTTTAGTTGTCGAACGTGAAACATAGTACAACATAGTATTGGCTGAAATTTCTTATTCAATCAACTTGCGTGACATTATTTTCCTTGTAAGTTAGTTGTTTTATTTAAATTAAAAGTTAAAACTTCAAATTTTAATAAATGTAATTATTGCAAAATTTTGCAAAATTACTTTGTAGAAATTACGACATAATTTCGCGAAATTGAAGTTTCACTAATTACGCGTAATTAATTCAAAATTTTGCGAAATTACATCATAGAAATTACGCGAAATTACGCCGAAATTACGCGAAATTATAGTTTCGCCTATTATGGGTAATCATTTCGAAATTTCGCGAAATTACGCCGTAATTACGCGTAATTAATAGTTTCCCTTATTACACGTAATCAATACGAAATTTCGCGAAATTACAATGCAGAAATTACGCGAAATTACACCGTAATTTCGCGAAATGGATATTTCCACAATTACGCGTAATCCTGCGAAATTACACTAAATGAAAATTATTACGCGTAACTGCACGTAATTAGGTGTAAGAGAATAATCTATTACGTTGGAAACCCTAAGTTTTGAACTTTCGTACAAGCAAAGCACAAAGCCAATTTATCCTGGTAAATTTAAAATCATAACATTTATTTTCTTAAAATAGCCCTTTATATAAGGTTTAAATCCTGCCAGCAATTCACTTCATTTTGACTTTGCTGTATATTTATTCATCTATGGTTTATATAAAAGTAGGAATGTTTTTATCTCTCCTTCTTCTTCAGATAAAGAGTTTGGTGTAGAGAGGAATGTTGTGTATATATATCTTGACACTTGTTATATAGTGTAGATGTCTCCAGGGGTAAATATAACGACTTTAAAATCTGATTTTTCTTAGTTTTTTAATTTTATCCAGATTCCCACCTAAAACTTTGGTAGAATTTACAACAGATATTAGTGGAATATTACTCTCATATAAACCTTATATCTTTGCAATTTGTTAAGTCTTGGACCTTCGATATTTCAAACTATGAATTCTACCAGATCATATAGTTTATACAGATAATATTCTATTTTTTGATTAATTCTTTTATATTTTATTTTTTTAGAAAACGTTCTTAACGGATTTCGAAAAATGTGAGTTGTGCGCGGCATTCTTAGATAGTTGCGCAAGCGACAAGAGAAATAATCAAATTCAAAACAAAATATTATAAAATATAAACTATATACAAATGTGGCGAAAGATAATCGATGACTACATGTTGTAATATCTGAAGGATTTGTTTGAAATTAAATTGATTTTTTACGGTCTAAGTCGTATGTTGCAATTTTCTCAATTTGCATGGACGCTAAGAATTATTCGGCCGAGACGTCTTTAACAATTTTCTCCTTATAGACGCAACAGATAGAAGTAAGATTAGTAGCGATCAAAAGCGTTTTTTTTTTATCGCATTAACCCAACAAATAAAACACAGGTTTTCAACGAGATAAGCATGATGGAGAACTGGTTTATAATTCACGTGATTCATTCACAGACCCTCCTTGTGTTATACTTGTGGTAAATCTACTTTTCACAATCTTGAAGATTCCTCCTGTGTACAGCACGGGTAAAAAGCGCGAAAATATTCTTTGAAAATTCTCGTCGTTATTTCACATGTTGTACATGTAGCAAAATAAACCAGTGCAAGATTTTGTATATTCCTATCGTGTTAAACTCGAGTAATGCAATGCTAGAATTTTTAGATTTTAATTCTCGTAATTATCACGTGTAACATATTTGAGATAATTCTATACTTCAATTCTTGTCGTTTTTTCACATGTTGTGCTCGTAGCAAAGATACCAGTGCAAGATCTTGCATATTCCCAACGTGTTAATCATGAGTAATGGAAAGCCAGAATTATCTAGATTTTAATTCTTGTAAATATCATGCGTAAAATATTTGAGATATCACGGGAAGAACTTCATGTTTCATTTTAAATAGAGTTGTAAAATTACAACACTTGGTGTCTCTGCAGCTCATCTTTTAGAAACTAAAAGTTTCACATTGAATTTTGTATTGTATTTCTCAACAACCCATTCTTGGAATATCAATCTTTTATATATATAAAGGAAGGAGCATTCTTATAATTATGAACAAATTAACATATTTGAACATTATTTAGACTTGAAATATCACTTTGTGATAAGAAAAGTTTAGTGTTTACATGTTCAAGATCTTTAATGTAAAAGATGTAAACTAAAATGTTTTCAAAACATTTTGTAATAATTGTATACTTTTACACAGTATATTTTATAATATATTTATATATCAGAAATCAATTATATACCCCCCCCCCTTTCCAGGGGTTTTAAAAAAAATATAATTGTGAGAAAAATAATTTTCTCATGTAAAAATCCCGTGTTCATCTCGTGAAATAAACTCAAGTTTTCACCGTGTAAAAATTCGTGATCAAATTGTCGACATTCACCTCGACAACACATGAATTATCACGGGATATTGACGGGTCAGTCGTGTGAAATACACCAAATAATCTTGTGTTTTTCACGGGTTTTTGTTTGTTGGGAAGCCCATACCCCCTTTCATTCTTCGCTAACACTCCCTTTAAGAAAAATTAAAGGGTCGTCAGGTTATGAAGATAAAGGAATTAGAAAATTAAAATAGAATATTTTCACTTTTCCTTTCATGTCTTCATTTATGTTTCGATCATCCTTTCTGAATAACCCCGTGTATTTATACATATATGTGTATACATGTATTTCTATTGTGTTCAGATATAATAGTTTACAATGTTCAGTGTTCAACCAACTGAACAAAATTTAATCTAGACTCAAGAATCTAGAAGAATCTCTTATACAAACAAACAAAAATAAGAATACACTGTGAACCGAAATATAATGCTACATATATAATGATAAATATAATATATAAATATAAACAATTTCAATTTTGATTTTGATATAAAGCTTTTAAACAGCATCGATACACAGAAACATGGAAACAAAGAGAATCTGTCAATTTAAAAATCTTCTCTTTAATTACTTGTAAAATTGTATTTCGAAAAAAGGCTTGTTAATAACCAAGACTTCAATAAAAAAGTCATTTAAACAATTTAGAAATAGAAAAGGGATATAATATATTTTTTTTTTGTATAATATATGTACTTCATATAAGATATATAATATAAAACACAGTTTCTCTGCATTAAAGGCAGTATATTATTCCTAAGAGCAAACCTGGGGTGTTAGGTCCGACATAATTCATCCAGATTATTACAGAAAGGAGTATAAAATACATGAACCGAACATTTACAGTCAAAAATGGACTTTCATTGTTGGAATCAGTATAAAATATAGAGAAAAACAGATAAATAGATAAATAAATAAATAGACTTTTATTGGAAATTTTTAACAATATTTTTTGAATAGTTATATGATAGCAAAGGCAAATATTTTGACATTTCTTTATTTCTTATTTTTCATTTTCTTCTGGTTTGTTCATCTTTGAATCATATTTCGGCTAATTTTGAAATTTTCTTTTTTTTTTTTAATCATAGCAGTTTGCCAATTTGCTAACTTTTAGAATTAGGTTAAGGTGCCCATGTATTACTATTTGTTTCTGCCCTACACACATTAGATGTGTTAGCAACTAAATTCAAACTGATTCAGCTAAAAAAAAACACATATTTCTGGTGTATTTTCTATTAGGGTGAAATGGAGGGGGGGGGGGGATATCTCCAAACCCCATCTCCAATGTTGTCTCCATTTTCTAATGGAATAAATTGATAGTGTAAAGCTTATCATCGGATTTGGTTTTCTTTTTCTTCATGTTTCTTGTTTATATGTTTTGAGGCCTCTCCAAATAGTGACATCAAGTTGTGAAGCAGGTAGGAATGAGATAAGGAAGTTTTGAGGAGGAAGAGTATGAGGGATTTCAGTAGAAGATCCCTGCTTTCCTTTGTAAAGTTTTTCCAACTTAAGAGGATTTAAGGAATCCCAGAGCTGCACTGTTTGTACAAAATGGGGAGTTGAAAGCTTTAAAGCCAAATCAGGTGGAATCTTCCACAGTAGTCCAGTCCTTACAGCCAACTGAGTAAAAAATGGGTATCATTTTGCATGGCTTGTATATCTATCAGGGGTATATCAGGGGTTCCTTCTTTCAGCTGAGATGTTGATAGGTTGATAAGCTGAAGATGGAGTTCTTGTTTACTGTTTAATTCCTATGTTTTGCTAATTCCCTGTAGGATAAGCCATGAGCAACTCTTCACATCGCTCTTCAGAGCTGTGGAGCTGGGAGCTACTATGTACAGAGGTCCGTTCCCCTTCGAGAGCAGAAAGTAACTGAAATGAATAAATAGATAAATAGATAAATAAATAATTTCTATAAAACAGATAGAAAAAGAAAGAAGAGGAAAAATCATGAAGTCAAAAGGAATATCTTTTTTTGATTTAATGAAATAAACAGATATATATTAAGAATTAGATAAGATAGATAAGTAAATAAATGAGTAAAAAGAAATAAATAAAGGGTGCAAAAACAGACGAATGTTTAAAAAATATACACTTTACACTTTACAGTCCTAATTAGAAAGATCCGGAATTATTTACAATCAGACGATTTTATAATCTAAATTTACAAATGTAATTAATTGAATGATAATCACAAATAGCCCTTATAGTCCTGCCATTTCCAAAATGTGGTCTACCTTTATTGAGCATTTAAAATTGCCAGAGATATGTTATATCGCCTGATTAACTGTCAATTAATTCCGGGTCTTTCTGAACAAGGATGTACATATTGTACAATGTACATAGATATATGATAAATGCACATATTGTACAATGTACATAGATATATGATAAATGCACATATTGTACAATGTACATAGATATATAATATAACGGATAAAAGAAAAAGAAATATAATAAAATGGATAGAAAGCAAGATAGAGAATAAAAATGGATAAAACAGATAAAATTAAATATTGGTATTCTGGAACCAGGTTAGTTTTGATTTATGATCTCAAGGAAGGTTTAGAAAAACAATAAAATACCGAACCAATGATTTTTTTTCTAGATTTCAGATTTCTACGAGAAAGAGGGGGGGATGTTAAAACTTAAAAGGTTCAAAATCATTATAGTTTGTTTAATTTTCGTTCTTGATATGTTTCAACATGCATGAACAAATCATTGCAAAATAAGACATGAAGATGTATGGATGTTGATTATAAAAAAATTCTTATTTCAGGAAATCAAATTTTGAGTTTTAATAAAAATTATACAAATATTTAAAAAAATTTTTTTTTTTTTTAATCAATAGAAATATGTTTTTTTTTATGGAGATCTCAATTGTGCAGTGTAAACAGACCCAATTCCCAAAATTTAGTGATTTAATAATAAAACTGTTTGCTTTCTAACAACATCAAATACACTTAAGTGTTGCTATAATGTCGTCTTCCTATTCTTGTGTTTTCTGGTTGAGAATATACATATATTTTCAATAAAGAAATTGCTAAATGCTACAAAAAGTTGTCTTTCACTTTTAAAACTAAACATTTTGCTCATAATTTCAAACAACTGATTCGAAAACCTTTCTAAATCTCAAACATTTCGTTCGAAATTATTAGCACAGTTTTATAATTATAAATTTCAAAATTTAATAATTGCGGAAAAATCTTCATAATTAAAAATCAATTTAATTCCAAACAAATCATTCAGATATTACAACCTATATTACAACCAACAATCATATTTCATAATATTTATTTTTATTTTTTAATAATTTTTTATTTTTTATGATCTAAAAGGTACTTTTGAAAACTTTCGTTCCTGTTTCGAGGATTTTTGATAATGACGACGACATTTTCATATTTTCCAGGAATGATCGAAAATCCAGCGCCAGTGAAATTCAATTTAAAAAAACAAAATAAAAATATTATGAGATATTAACTATATACGAATGCGTCGAAAAATAATCGATGACTATTTTTTGTAATATCTAAATTGTTTTTTGAATTACATTGATTATTTTATGATCCGAGTTGAATGTTGCAACTTTCTGAATTTGTATGGACGCAACGTTCTTCAGCATGAGTCGTTTTTAACAATTTTCTCCTTTTAGACGCAACAGATAGAAGTAAGATTAGTAGCGATCAAAAGCGCTTATTTTTCGCCGTAAACCTATACCCCCTTTCATTTTTCGCAAACACTCCCTTTAATATCCCCTCTCCGACCCTGCTACTGCTACTATTTCTATATCATGTTCTCTTGATGTTTGAAACCTCATCTGTATTCCCGTAATACAAACCAGTACAAACCAGTACAAAGGGAAGATAATATATGTATACCAGGAAAATAAAACTTTCCTCTTGTTAAAGAGGTTTCATCCTTTTCAATTCTTTTTTAAAGCACTGAATTAAATAAAACTAGAAAAGACAAAAAAATTTTTTGGAGTGACATCCTTTTAATGTTTCTACTGCTCTGTGTCCATACCTCACAGAATTTATATTTTGAAACTTTTAAACTTTGTCTCAAATTGTTTTATCCAATCAAGGTTCAAATGACCTTCAAGTTTGTTTTAATCAGAACAATAAAGTGTTTTCTTTATTTTTCTTTAATGTTTGTTTTGTACTAGATTCCGCCAATGTTTCTGGCAATAATCTTAGCATTTTATTGCTGAACCATCTTAAACCTAACTTACATTTAGAAATAAATAACAAAAAAGTATTTTGCGGATTTGTTCTATTTTCATTGGCGGATTTCCAACATTTAAAAAATAAAATTTTTAACGACAGATTTTCTTATTTTTGACCGGCCATATAATTTTCATCGGGTCATGTGAGTGACCACAAAAAACTGGGCCCCATCAATTAAGCCCTCGATTTAGCCGCTTTGACGTTGGTAAA
Source organism: Eurytemora carolleeae (assembly GCF_000591075.1). Taxonomy (NCBI): domain Eukaryota; kingdom Metazoa; phylum Arthropoda; class Copepoda; order Calanoida; family Temoridae; genus Eurytemora; species Eurytemora carolleeae. The sequence goes on along the minus strand of NW_019397029.1, from coordinate 51,787 downwards.
ACAAACTGACAAACAACACTATTTTCTAAATAAATAATAAACAATGTTTTCTTGTTAAGTAAATTTTTGAAAATTTTTCGGATTTTTGTTTTCAATCTAAAAGGAAACTTTGTATGCAAAGTTCTTTGGAAAAATGTTTCACTGTTGAGAAGTTTGTATTCAGGGTATTCGTTAAAGTTAAAAGCAAACTTCATAATCATTTTTCACAATCTTTCTTTATGAAAAAAAAAAACAAAATTTATAAAGATTTTAGTTTTATTAAAAACTAGCTGCCCAGGTTACTCAAAGCTCAAAACTGATTTTAGTTACTTTTCCTAATACAAGGTAAAACGGTCCAGGGGTTCAAGAGTTAGGATCGGAAATACAAACAAACAAACGAACATAAATTGACCCCCCCCCCAGCAGGAATAGGGTTAAAGATAAAATTCAATTGTTAAAAAGCAGTAAAACTAAAAACTGCTCTTTGACTTAAATTACAAAAAAAGTAAAACAGTACTACTGTAAACGCAGAACGATTGAGAATTGGTTAAAAAGACTACAATTGAACCCATAAAACTGTGGAATAGGAAGACGACTGTTACAACTTATGATTTTCGTAAAATGAACATAAATCACACCAATTGTTCTGTGTAGTGTGCAGTGTGCAGTGTGCAGTGTGCAGTGTGCAGTGTGCATGCAAAGAACTATTTTAATTATTTTTCAATCAACGAAAACTATTTTTTTTAAACAACATCATATGCACTTAAAACTGTTTAAATGTTGTCCTTCTTGTCCACATGTTTACAGGTCTCACTGTACAATTGAAAAGGTTTGTTTGTGCCCATACCTAGTAAGCCGTGAAAGGAGTGGAGCAAAGTGTTTTTATCAAAGTTTGTGAAAGAACTCTCTTCCAGTTTTTCAACATGGTGTCCAAAATAATATTGGATTCGGAAGAGATCTCATATTTATAGAAATAATTTAATAGTTTTATCCTATTCTTGACAAATCAAACATAAATGTACGGCTTTTTTATTTTTATTCTTTTTTTGGTCGGAGAATTTGTTTTAAATGAAAAAGTATAAAAAGACAACTATCCACGTTTAGATATTGTTGAATTATGAACTTAATTAAATTAAAATTGAAGAATTTTTTTGTAAATATCTATTCTCGGGCTCTTTGCGCCAATCTTCGGTTTTTGTCTTTTTATTGTTTCTTTATCTGACACATTTTTCTTTTCAGTAAATTCTTAAACCATGCTTCGTTATTCCACTCAATTTTGACTTTTTACTACTGAATTCTTTTCAAGTCTATAGTAGTATCCATTGAATAACAGTCCTTTATTTAATGCAACATTATTTGGGACACCCTGTAACCCTGGACCAGGAAGAGTATTTGAAAGGACTGAAACATGATTAATCAAACTGATTACACCCTTCCTCAAGTTCTCTCAAAACTGGTCAGATCGGACAAATTATTTGGGTTAGAAAATACTTTTTTAATGCATTTAGTAAAATTGTAAATTAGACAAAAAAATATGGACATTTGATATTTTAATCCCCCCAAAAATATTATATTTAGTTTCCAAAGGGACAGTTTAAAGGGAGAGACTGGGTATGTAACGTGGTTGAACTGAGATTAAAGAGAATTTGTTTGGATTCCTTTGATAGAAATAATACGTTTTTTTCGGTGAATAACTTTTGAGTATACAGCGGAAACTCGTTTGTAAAATCTCACCAAACGGGATAATTCAGAGGATCTGTTGAAGAACAGTTTTTTTACAATTATAATAACAATAAATAAAAACCGGGACGAAAAACAAAAAACTATTTTACTAAACTATACATGCTGCATATTTTCAATGAAAGACATGGTATAGAGTAGAATCGATTATTTCTTTATTTCATGTTCTGTGCAATGAAAGTAAAGAAAATCTAATTGTGGGAAACTTTTTGTACCAATCAACGGTCCTGATGTCTAAATGAAAAAATGAATTTAATTTTGATTTAGGCCATGTACTTTTTGATTTTTTGTTGTATTGCGAAGCCCCCCCCCCCCATGTTATCCTTACAAGGTAAATAGTTTGTTTATTACACTGGACTTGTCAGCTGTTACAAGTTTAATTAATCCATTAAAAGTTCTCTACTCATCAAGACGTCTAGAAGTATGGACCTTGAATCAAGGAATTAAGATAAATCTTATTTACATTTGAATTCAACTTCAGTTTGGAGTTCGGTGAACTTCTGGAAATCTGAATAGAAATTTAGAGCAGTCAAATAGTTGCTAAAAATAACTTCTCATCGGAGACCCCCATTATTTTTAATTAAAACTCTTAATACTTCACTAGAGACTATAATTTTTTCAAGATCGTCAACGCATCCCCAATTCTTTATTGGAGACCCTGAGTATTTTATCGGAGACCACGGTTTTTAAAATGGTAATCCCGAATATTTTATTAGAGACGATAGATTTTCAATTTTGTATTTGAAATTCCGACATTTACTCAGAACACCCTTTAATTTAAAAGTATCAAGACCCCCGTACACTTAAAAATATAAAGTAAGAGTTAAGTATGTCCGTGCAATTAATCAGAATAAAATCCTCTTTTAACTTGAACAAAATCCAAGAAGAAAAACAAGAGCACGAACAAGAACAAGAACAAGAAAAAATGAGAACAAAACAGGAACAAAAAGGAGGACAAGAACAAAAAGAAAAACAAGAACAAGAGCAAGAAAAAGAGCAAGAACAAGAACAAGAACAAGAATAAAAAAAAACGAGAACAAGATCAAGAACAAGAACAAAAACAAGAACAAGAACAAGAACAAGAACAAGAACAAGAACAAGAACAAGAACAAGAACAAGAACAAGAACAAGAACAAGAACAAGAACAAGAACAAGAACAAGAACAAGAACAAGAACAAGAACAAGAACATGAACAAGAACGAGACCAAAAACAAGAACAAGAACATATACAAGAACAAGAACAAGAACATGAACAAGATCGAGAACAAGAGAAAGAACAAGAGAAAGATGTTTTGTTGTTGTCGTGTTAAGTACAGTTCTAAATGCAATGGCTCTGTAATTTCTCTTTATGATAATCCCAACATGTAATGAGGAACATAAACGGAACTAATGTTACAAACAAAAAGAAAATTGAGAAATTGCTTTCTTGGAACTCGACCCAGCTTCCATTTTAGTTATAACTAGTGGAATTTTTTTCATTTTTATATTTCCGTTTTTTCCGGAATTCTGGGATCATTTTGTAGCATCTCAGAAATTGTAATTATATGGTTTCCGAAAAATCATCCTGTCAGAAATTCTAAGAAGCTATTTTTAGAATTTAACCGAAATTTCAGGATCATTTTATACGTAAACTTTAATAAACCAGAATTCCGTAGAAACCATCTAAAAATCTTGAATTGCTCAAATTATGGCAGATTGAGAGTGTTACGCGAGCCATGCTGCGTGTAGAAAGTCTGCTCGTCACCCCTGGGTATTTCTGAGTTCTCCCTGAAGATCTGTACGGAATGTATTGTGAAATTGGGTGAGTAATCAAAGGTGCCCCTTAAAAAACTTTTATAGTTAAAAAAAAAATCCGAATTTGAATTTTTGCTATTTTAGGGTTAGTTGACCGAATAGGAAATGGGTTACTTAAAGCCACGGCTGATGATAGTTATAACAAAAACCCCATTCATTCTATTCAATTACTTACATGAGTGGGATAGACTGAGGAGTACATATGAATAAAATTATCATAATATTTGTCCAAATACATAATATTAAAAACTGAGCTCTTAACTATATGAATATAGATGTCCACGACCACAGCACTTCACATTTTACATTTTCTAGATTTGTCTGTTTTAATGGATATATTTTTGTTAAAGAATGGATTAACTTTTCGTCTAAAAAAGTATTTTTTGTGGTCCTATTATTAGTGCTATATTTTCCCGCCAATAATTTGATATGTATTTACAATCCCAATCCTAAAGGAACTATAAAGGAACGATAAAGTTATTTAATAAGGTGTAAATTTTTCAGGGTCGTCGTTAGAAGTTTCAATCATTGTGAAAAAGCCTGTAAAAGATGCGAAATTGTTGGCAAAGTGTGTTCTGCTGAATGTGTTTTTTTTCTGTGGGCATGGTTAAGGTTGGAAAAAAATCTACCTTTATACATTTGAAAAAAAAACTTAATGAAATGATATGCGACATCAAGGGCCACCCTACCCCCTCCCCACACCCCTCTTTTTAGCCTCTCCCTCCCCTCCCTGCATCAGTCTGCCAGACTACAATTCATATTTAGTTTGCGAAGTGCACCATCTGATTTATTGTTCCTTGTCTCAACCATGACAATAGAATTACAACATTGCAAAAAATAACAAAAAAGATAAAAATTTGTCCCCCTAATAATAAATTAAGGACTCTCTTCCCCTTACCCCTTCTACTAATAGTATGTGGTCAAAATCATCTTCCCCCAAAGAATGAATGTGTTAAAATGTGGTTTAATTTTGCATTAAATAAAAACGACTTTTTACATTGAATACAAATTATTTTTGTTCTAATATTTTTGCATCCCAAAAATGTTTTTGTTTAGCGTTATTTAGCAACTTTTCTTCAGATATAGTATGTACACAATGACTGTCATGTTGTACATAGGAGAGAACTTTAACTATTTTTTTAATGGTTTTGTATAAATATTAAGTATTAGAGCTGTTAGATATAACTTAGTTAAGTAATCACAATATGGGGGGCATGACGGAGTTATATATATCTACGTACATTGAATGAGTTAATCGCAATACATGATTTACATATTTACTAATGTGTGCACTGCACATTTAGCTATATGGACAATATACAACGTAATTTACTATGGGCCTCTATATTTGCTACAAGTATATTTATTGATTCAGATAATAGATATAACAAAGGTTTAAAAGAAGAGGTCTTCTCTTGTTTCTGATTCAGGCACAACTGCTTTGCGGATTTTATAATTCCTTTTTGGGGATTTTCATCCTCTTCAATATTTTATTATTTTCACCTAAATGAGAAAACTATAGGGAAAGTTAAATCTGATATTCAATTTTCATTTTTCAATGAATAACAAATTCTATCTTTTGAGGTATATTCATTCATGGAGGAGGTTTAAACTTTGTTAAAAGTCTCTTTGATCTGCAGAAAATTTAGAAAAGAATGAAAAGGATGTTTTTGTTGTTTTTATTTTCTATTATAATTCCTCCAGCTTGAAATATAAAGAACTGGTGCAGTGCTGTTATAAGATATACAGACTATACTTGGTGTAGTTTCATTTATATCATAATTCTATTCAGCTTTGTCATAATCTTATGAACATTCTCCCTTACAATTTCAAAGACTATTAGTTTAACAGAAATCATAAAATTGAGATCTATATTTATTTCAAATTATTTTTGAATTTTCTTTTCAGATTTTAGTTACTTTCGAAACCTTAAAAATTTGTTTGCAATATTTTATCAATGAATCGACAGTATGAACTTGGTATTCATATAATTAACAAAATGATAGGAATATCTAACAAAACTTTTATAAAAAAGTTCGTCGTAATTTTATCAAAAGTGATCCGTTTTTTTTATTTTTAACGATCTTTCACAATCCTTATCGACTGCTCTTTGTTAACAACCGTTAATGACGAAACTTCGTAAACGATCGTTAACAACGTTTGAAAGAAAAAAATACAAACAAAAAAATCATTTAAGACAACATTCATAAACTTATCTTCATGAAAAAAATGATATAACAGTTTTTAAAAACGATTAACAACACTACATAGTACATATATACCCAACAATTAGGATAAAATTGATAAATATTATCTTATTACTTATTACCATGATTATGATAATAAAACAATTTGTTATTGAGTATTATTACCTCAATTATCAACTTTATTGTTATTTAGAATGTTCTATAAGAAAAACTAGGTGAAATGAAATTAAAGTGAATAAATTGTCCCTTCAGATGATCTAATAAAAGATTGACTATCCTTTATATTACTTCCGGGTTCTGAATGCCACACAGGGACACAAGCCTAGCTATCAATCTAGTTATTACTCAGGCTTTAAATGCCGCAAAGGGACACAAGCGTAGCTTATCAATCTAGTTATTACTCAGGTTCTAAATGCCACTCAGGGACACAAGGGCAGCTATCAAACAAGCTATCAATTCGGCTTTAAATGCCACTCAGGGACACAAACGTAGCTATCGAACAAGCTATCTATTCGGCTCTAAATGCCACACAGGGACACAAGCATCTATCAAGCCCTTAATCGATCTCTACCCTAAACGAGGCATTATCTCAACCCGAATACTCAACGGGGTACAATACTCTACACTTTAATCAAAACGGAGTTCTGATTCTAACTAATTTGTATTTAAGGTTTTAATTCTGATAATTCCCACATTGTTTTCCTGGAGAAGTCAAAAAAGGAAAATAGTTCATTCTTTATCAGAAAAGTTGTTTAGGGTATTGTTGTAAACCCAACAAACCGCTGAATCTACAGTGATAATCGAAAAACTCTGGAATAGGAAGACGACTTTTAGAATTAAGTTATACTATGAGATACAGATCTTGTGCAGTGTAAACAGAATCTTTTTACTAAAGTAATGATTTGAAAAATGTTTAGAAAATCCAATTGCTTTGTAACAACATCAAATACAATAAAGTATTGCTGTAAAGTCGTCTTCCTATTTCAGAGTTTTCTGGTTATCACTGTATAGAGGGTCACTCAAAATTACGTTCCAAGCCTTAAAACTGGGCGGAGAGCGCCCTGAATATCTTGAATATATTTAAGTAAATATGGTGTTGGAATATCCTGGTCCTATCTTGCTTTATTGCTCTATTAAAGCTGAGCCATTAAACCAACAAGCAACTCAACTATAACATCAGATTTTATCAGATATAAATAAACTGGTACAATCCCAGTATGAGAATCTGACCCCCTTCCCCCCTCCCCCTCCCAGCCATTAAACCAACAAGCAACTCAACTATAACATCAGATTTTATCAGATATAAATAAACTGGTACAATCCCAGTATGAGAATCTGACCCCCCTCCCTCCAGCATTAAACCAACAAGCAACTCAACTATAAAATCAGATTTTATCAGATATAAATAAACTGGTACAATCCTAGTATGAGAATCTGACCCCCTTGCACAGCTAATTTCGCAGTTTTTTGCACACACTCCTTTAACTGAATCTTTAAATTTTATCTACAATCAATCTATATATATATATATACTTTGGTTGTCTGTCTGGTTGGGTGTCTATTTGTTTGTATCCAATAAACATCAAAACGCCTGAAACGATCCGGCCCAATTTTTTTTGTGGAACCTTGTGTGACCCTATAGGGAATGTTTATGGATGATCGAATTTACAAAAATTTGCCTCTAACAAAAACTAGATTTTTGAAAATTTTGAAAAATCTCGACATTTCTTTTATAAATTACGCGCAATTTTCGTTCTTGTTTGTATTACAACGTATACAAAGAGAACATGTTGACAAATAGTGTGAAGCGCCCATAAAGCTTAGTGCATATATTTTTATAAACATCCAGCATAAATATATATTTGTGGAAGACGATGCCTGGCCGCGTTAAACTAGTTCCACAAGATTCAACAGAATGAGATAGAACGGATACGGGGCATTAGTACTGATATGATCTCTACAGTCTACACGTGCGATATCGATATTGACTCTAGTTCTGAACCCTCTAGTAATAAGTTATAAGAAATATATATACTGGAAGTTATTTATGCGTTTTATTAGAGTCTGACTCACGTCCTCTATATATTTTTACATTTATATAAGATTCATGTTTTTGAAAACTACTGCAGTATCTGAAAAGCTCAATATAAAACACATCAACTGGAATAATATAAAGATTTTACAGATTAAACACAAATAGCATTCATGCAATTGAGTTTGTCCATTTGCTTTATGAAAACCATTTCTCACAATTATTGGGTTGGTGACTATTGTATACTATGCAAGTGCTAGAAATTATACAAAGACGACTTTTAAATGTATACTCGAAATTATACAAACTTAAAGACTTAAATGTCTCAACCCACTGAAAACTAAACATAAGGAGTAGATCAAATCTACGCAACATCACTCGTATGACTTTGTGACCTTGACCACTAGCTTTCACATAGATTCAGCCTCCTTATAAACAGTCTCATCAATTTTTAAGACAGGGCTGACTTTGAAGTGTCTCAACGCCCTAAGCTTTGATTTTACCGCTCTAACTCACTTATGCTTTTCTGTAGCCCTTTACATGTACATTTTAGCAATGTAAAGCACTTCTTGTTAGATTTGGTTTTTTAGAAGTAATTGGCAAAATTCTCAACGATTTTTGCTTGAGAGCGTGAGACCATTAAATCGCAGTGCTTTATATTTATGAAAAAGTAAATTTATACGGCTGCAAAATAGAAATTTAAAAGTTTTTATTTCTTCTCAACTCAATAGCTTTTTAATAAGAGATGTTAAGTGCAAATTACTTTCAATTAACGTGAACTCCTAATTAGGATAAATGTCCAAAATTTCTCTTTCGTTTTTATCGATGCGCAGTTAATGATATTCTATATGATTTAAACTTCAAAGAAAGTCAGAAAAATGATCACAAAAATTACGAGATATATATTTTTTGCACCAAAGCAACCTTGATAAAATGATTTTTGCCATGATTCAAAGTAACACGCTTCGCGCCCATCTTCTTTTTCAATTTTTAATTTTGGCTTTATCTGTGAGCATCTTCTCTTTTTAAAGTATAAAAAAAGTTTGCGAATTTCAAAGTATTTTTTAGAGCATTTTCAAAATAAAAAAAAAATAAAAAAAACTTTTAAACACTATTTTTTTGAAATTTTGATCATTCATAAACCGTCCCTGGGGTCACGTGAGGTCTCACACAAAACTTGGGACCGATCGGTTCAGCCGTTTTGACGTTTATCGGACACAAACTAACAGACAGACAAGCTAAATTTGTATATTGACTATCCAATTATATTGTTCCACAATCCCGTCTTTGCACAACACAATTCCAGGAAGAAAAATATGTGAAGGAAAAATATTTTATTTTCTTTCTATAATTCTGAGATTATTAATTTTGCTACTTGTCAAACTTTTCACGTTTTCAATTTTCACACGAAATTAATCTTTTATCCTTTTTCATGATTCCGCTCCGTAATCAAAATATTGAAAAGTTTAAAAGTATTAATAATTTTTTTTCAAAACCTACCTATACGAATTTTTTTTCCACGGGCAACGCCGGGCCTTCAGCTAGTAGGCCATAAGTAAAACATACACATAATGTATTTACCATTAAAGAAAAAATATATTTTGTAAGGCACTATAGCGGTATTAGATTTATCATTACTAACTCAATTTTTGTTTTACATTCCCTCCTATGCAACAAACCATTTCAGGAAACACAATTTGTAAAACATACACTCCGTGTTTGACAGATCATTTGTTATTGTTTCCAGATATATTTCACACTGTGTACAATATTAGGTGAATTTTCCTTAACAAACATTTATTTTCGGAAGTTGTAGGTAGGTATAGCCTATAGGATGGTGTAGGTAGGTTTAGCCTATATGATGGTGTAGGTAGGTATAGCCTATAGGATGGTGTAGGTAGGTATAGCCTATAGGATGGTGTAGGTAGGTATAGCCTATATGATGGTGTAGGTAGGTTTAGCCTATATGATGGTGTAGGTAGGTATAGCCTATATGATGGTGTAGGTAGGTTTAGCCTATAGGGTGGTGTAGGTAGGTATAGCCTATATGATGGTGTAGGTAGGTATAGCCTATAGGATGGTGTAGGTAGGTATAGCCTATAAGATGGTGTAGGTAGGTATAACTACAAATTAAATCAAATCAAATCATATATTTTTCTGCAGTAACATAAAAAAACAATATAAGAAAAATAAAAATAAAAATATAAAGTTTCCTTTAACTGGATTAACTGCATATAGGATTATATAGGATTATATAGGATTATATAGGATTATATAAGATTAAATTTATACAGAATCATTGCCGGTCCATCTTTAATTAATTAAAGATCATATTTTGCGCTTTATTTCTTTTTTGAAAAATAACTAGAGTTTGCAAAAAATTGTTGTTTTTCGCTTATTTCCAAGTTTTGCAGATATTTGAAGTAAAGTCCTAGGTCTTTAGAAAATATAAATATGATATTATAGATAAGTATCACAATAAGGACACCCTCCCCCTCTCTCTCCTCAGGGTTTTATGTCCATTTATCTTTTCCTTTCTGATCTAGGCAACGATAAAGCTTATGTTTGAAAAAACTCAGTATGGACCATTTATCCATTTATCTCGATGTTGTCTTACGCATGCATGAACCATATTCTATTCTTCAAATACAAACTTTAAAGTTTAAGTCCCATACTGTTCTTTAGTTAGAAAATTTCAACATAATCTAAAGATGGATGTCTCAAACTTTCTAATATATATTTATTTATGTGTGTGAGAGGAAACAAGCTGGAGATAAGAAAACTAGTTTTCGAGTTACCACGTGGATTTGTCGGCCATCTTGGATTTTGTGTTCAGTGAATGAATTGTATGCTTTGGCCTTTATCTGCCGGTTGTTCATTAAACTCATTTGTATTCAGAACGTGTCATAAAGTTTAAAGTATAAAATATAACAAAGATTAGAATTAAGAATGGAAAGTACAAAGGACTGGAGTCTGCATTTACATTTTAATTATTATCTGTTCCTTCCAAATCCAAGTAAATAACAAATCCAAATAATCCCCCTATCCCTGTAGCAATGAAATTAAGCAATTTTTTAGACCAAAACGGATCCTGAGCAACTTAGTACCCCCACCGAGAAGAAAGAAAGTTTTAGCCCTACCCCCATTTATACATTTTTTGCCAATAAATTTAGTATAAGTTCTATAACAAAGTAAAAAGAATATATGCAGATAGGATTCAAGCAGAATTCTTCAGCAAAACTTGTGAGCAAATTACACTTTTTCTGCAGAAAATTCTGGGTTAATGAAATTAGCACTCTAAGACAAATTATTTGCGCAAACTACAGAAAAAACTTTTGCACAAAATGTTAGGGCATTTGATTCGAAGATTTAATCCTTTCTGCACAAATCACAATAGCCAATAAATGCTCAATCATAGACAATTATAGAATTATCAAATGAGCTAGAAATAATTGCATTGGTAAGCGCCAAATTACATTTACGATAACTTTTGCGCGAAGCATTGCTTTCAGCAAAACTTTCTGCAAAAAATTGCTAATTGTAAGAAAGATAGATTAGACTCTAGAGCTGTACAGCTTGTACCATTTGACAAAATTTATTTTCCTCAGAATTTCCATCTTGCAACAACTGTCAGCTTTAAAATATATCTCTTGATATATCTTTTACGCCATTTTCCTTCATTGTATTGTGTATATTTAAAGTTTAACTAAAGCTAAGAGGATTTAAAACTTTATTCTACCAAAAATTTTAAAGGGACTGTTAAGTTAAAATGAAAGGGGGTACAGAGGCTGAAGCCTAATCATTTTAGGAGTTGATCGCTACCTATAATAAGTTTTGGTATAACTTTGACACAGATTTATATTGAATCTTGACACAGAGATGTCAGATAGAACTAATATTGGTCGCGATCAACTTCTGAAATGTTTAGACTTCGGCCTATACCCTCTTTCATCTTACCTTAACAGCCCCTTTAAAGAAAGGAATAAGTGAAAGTAAGAGATAATATGAAAGTAATTTTGTACAATTTACAGCATGAAAGTTTCAATAAAGTCATAGCCTAATAAAAGTCACTTAAGAATAATGAAAATTAACAATTACGACAAATTAGCAACAAGATATTGCATAGGACTGAAATTCAGGAAATTATTATGTCGTAAATGAGCAATAAATTATTGTATTTATGAAAAATTGAAGATATTCAGGGATGCGAAAATATAAATTGCTACATTGAAGAAATAGAATATTGCATTTAGGTGATACAGCTAAAGGTACAGAAAGTAATTACAAATCACTTCCCATATGAGCAACAACTAATAAAGAAAGCTAGGAAATTAGCATGTCCCATATGAGCAATAAAGTGATGTATTTTATGAGCAATTTAGCTTTATTCTGCATGTACAGAGTGCACCCTCGTTTGTTTTTCATCAAAACTCCCTTTTTAAATATTTACTAGTCCTAAATTCTGTGGCTGCCAGAGCACCCACTAGATCAAAATTCTGTAGCTATCATCCCACCCACTAGATCAAAATTCTGCAGCTATCATCCCCCCCACTAGATCAAAATTCTGCACCTATCATCCCACCCACTAGATCAAAATTCTGCAGCTATCATCCCACCCACTAGATCTTAATTCTGCAACTATCAACCCACCCACTAGATCAAAATTCTGCAGCTATCATCCCACCCACTAGATCTAAATTCTGCAACTATCATCCCACCCACTAGATCAAAATTCTGTAGCTATCATCCCACCCAGTAGATCAAAATTCTGCAGCTATCATCCATCCCACTAGATCTATTTCCCACCCATTTTATATAAATAGATCTAAGGGTTGCTATCCCATCTCCTAGATTAAAATGCTTCCATGCTACCCCCCCCCCTCTCCTATTCCTCAAGAAATTAGTATTCACTGGCTGACATTTTGTCTAAGAATGAATTAAAATATCTTCCAAGTTCTACACTAAAATAATTCTATGTAATGTCTTGAATGTATGAGTTGGTCGAGGAGTACGAGTAAAGTTTCCTTTAACTGGATTAACTGCATATAGGATTATATAGGATTAACTTTATACAGAATTATTGCCAGTTCTCCACCTAGCAGAGATGGGCATCTTTTTTTTAATGAAATTTTTCGGAAACGATAATGTCGTTAAAAAATGAACTATGGACGAACGACTTGAATCGTTCTGAGAAATGAATAAAAACTATCGTTTTTTAGAAACTGAAGAAAAAAAGAAACGATTTTAAATCGTTCAAAGGAACTTGAAAAACGATAATATTTTTTTGGAATAAACTTTAAAAAAAACGAAATTTTTTACTTTACTGAACAATCATTCAGTAAGAAAACGAACGAAATAGATAAAAAATGAACGATAATTTTGGGAACGAACGAAATTATTGTTTTTGAATGATTTGAAAAAAACGAACGAAATGGGTTGTTCAAGAACGATAAATGAACAAAATGGGTTGCTAAAGAACGATGAATGAACGAAAAGGGTTGTTAAGAACGATGAATGAACGAAATGGGTTGTTAAAGAACGATGAATGAACGAAATGGGTTGTTAAAGAACGATATATAAACGAAATGGAATAACGCCTAACACGCCCATCTCTACCAGCCTAGTACAAACTAATGGAATAGCCTGGCCAAGAGCTAACATGGGACACCACCTAGGTTTATTGGAATATGTCTTTTAAATGCTTTTCTAAAAATGTAATTTTTGACTGTATGCATGTTCGTGACTGCAAACTCCGGTGCTAGACTGTCTTTTAGACACGCTTAACATGTTGTTTACAATAGAGTGGCATGAGTGATTCACAATAGTACCTCTTTAAGCTTTTTCTGATCAATTATGAATTAGATTTACAAACTTTTGTCCATATCCATGTCGTCTTTTCTTTATTTTCAAGCAGCTGCAGTAATTATATTTTCATGGTGGTTGGGAGTTGTGTGCTCTAGCAGAAATGTTGAGCTCTTGTCAAGTAATAGATAATTGGGTGCTGATGGTCATAACATTTACACAGGCTAATCTTGGTCAAGGTGCAGAAGGATAGCACAAGTAAGTTAAAAATAGTATGAGAAAGTGAGAGAGACGATTACGTAGCCAGCGACAACAGAGACTGCAAAATTTGATAGGAAATGACAAATAGAAGAGAGAGTAATACAAAAATGTCAAAAGTAACAAATACCTTCAATGAGCCTTCATATTGAATACTCACAGTAAGAATGTGTACGTAGACCCAAAAGTCCACGAGATTAAAAAAAAAAAATAAAAGATTCAGACAGATCAATGAAAGAAACCAAGTTGAAGACAATTTTTTTTTAAAATTAGAACATTTTCTATAAATCTCAATTGGGTCTAAAAGTTTCATTTTCCTGTTAATAGAAACTATAAACACGACGTGCATTAATAGTTAAGAATATTGTAAGCAAGGTGCATTAATAGTTAAGATTAAGTAGAATTAGCAAGCAAGGTGCATTAATAGTTAAGAATATTGTAAGCAAGGTGCATTATTAGTTAAGAATATTGTAAGCAAGGTGCATTAATAGTTAAGAATATTGAAAGCAAGGTGCATTATTAGTTAAGAATATTGTAAGCAAGGTGCATTAATAGTTAAGAATATTGTAAGCAAGGTGCATTATTAGTTAAGAATATTGTAAGCAAGGTGCATAAATAGTTAAGAATATTGTAAGCAACGTGCATTAGTAGTTAAGAATATTGTAAGCAAGGTGCATTAATAGTTAAGAATAAGTAGAATTAGCAAGCAAGGTGCATTAATAGTTAAGAATAAGTAGAATTAGAAAGCAAGGTGCATTAATAGTTAAGAATAAGTAGAATTAGCAAGATAAGCATGTGTAAAACAAGTGCTCACTATGGTTTATAGGGTACACGCAATTATCAAGAAAAAATTATCTAGGATAGCTAGGGGCAAAACACAAAACACCGGGGCTAGCACCATTTAATCATCCTTGCGGGCAAAGTAAAACATAGAAAAGACTCCGAAAACGAGCTGGAAACTAATATTTGTCGTAATATTTGTTTTGTGAACCTCAAACTAAAATAGAAATATTACAGATCGTGAAAAAAAATGATATTGATCAGATTAAGATTTTAAGGGTATCATTGGGAATCGGGCCTTTCCCTCTTTGCTTGGAGGATTACTTCAAAATGGTGTACAGTCCCTTTAAACTTGAATTTACAGTCCCTTTAAACTTGATCCCTTTAAACTTGAATTTGTTTTGCAAAGGTTCCTAAGCTTGAAATATAGAACTGTTTATATCCTGGGTTTCTAATGATATTCAAGAGAAAACTATAAATTTTGAGTTTATTTCTTTTAATTTCATCCTTCATTTCCATTTGAGAGGAACATGCCTGATTCACAAACGTTCCCCTTAAAGAAAAAAATTAAAAATTAATACTTCAAAACCTTAAATAAAATTTATTTTATATTTACTTCCTAAATGAATGCAATTATTTTTGGTCAAAATTCAGAGGATGGGTTCCCCTTTTTTGTTAAGTCTCATGTTAAGTTGATCATATGTTTGCAAACTCTTACGCTAAAATCAAAGAGAATATTTCCAATTACTTCTTAAATTCTAAATTTATAACAATTGTATTTTATTTCATAAATTTTTTTTCATCCAGAACATTCTAACTGAATTTTTGAGTTTTGAGTTAATAAGCAAGGCCAATGCTTTGCGACAGTTTAAAGTCGACCAAGTCGTGTATCGATGCAACTTTTCATAACAGCCTATTAAACACATTTGTGAAATTGTGACATCAAACAAAGTACTAATTACTCTCTTTAAAATATAAATAATTGTTTTGATTTATATATTTATGGACAATTTCCATCAAAATACTTTTAATTCAATTTAATCGAGACCAAATTGAGCCTTTAAAAATTGTGCAGAAAAAAATATGACATTCTTCATCAAGAAAATGGCAGCAGAAATTCCGAAAAAAAATAGTTCCAGATCTGTAAAATAGACAATATTTATATTTTATAATATTTTTAAATTAATTTGTTTGTTTCTCTTGTCGCTTGCGCAACTATCTAAGAATGCTGCTGCACACCACTCAAAATTTTCGAAATCCGTTGAAAACGTTTTCTAAAAAAAATAAAATATTATAAAATATAAACTATATACAAATGTGGCGAAAGATAATCGACGACTATAGGTTGTAATATCTGAATGATTTGTTTGAAATTAAATTGATTTGTTTACGGTCTAAGTAGTATGTTGCAATTTTCTCAATTTGTATGGCCGCTAAGTTATTCGGTATGAGACGTCTTTAACAATTTTCTCCTCATAGACGCAAAAGATAGAAGTAAGATTAGTAGCGATCAAAAGCGCCTTTTTTAAGGCATTAAGCCTATACCCCCTTTCATTTTTCGCGAACATTCCCTTTAAGAATGAGCTTTTTTAGCACGCTTTAGACATAGTATATTCCCAAACACAAATGTATACTGAATATTATTGAATATTATAATGGTCCATCATCAATATTAGATCTGATTATCTTAATATATGTATACACAAATATACAAAATATATACAATATATAGATATATCAGGGTTGACAGTAGGAAAACTATAAAAATGTTTGAAAAAAGATAATTGTCAAAGATATTTCTTATTTAAATTTCTTATACGTAATGATGAGCCCCTTACATACATTTGCATCAATGATATTTACTAATAGATAAATAAATAAATATATGCTATTAGCTTTATAGCAACCCATTAGAAACTAGTAATGATAGAATATATTTAATATTCATAAAATATTTATTTTTAAGAATTCTTAATTTTCTTTCTCAAAAAAACCGAAATTTTTTTACAATGCTATTCTCACAAAAAAATAATAATTTTCCTATTTAGACAAAATCAAAAATTTGATGAATTTAATTATGAAATTGGCATTTTTAGAAATATTTTGTTTAATAATGTAGTATTTTGGTTCGTAGCGTTATAAAGTTTTTGGACAGAAATTTTCTCTTTATCGAGAAGGTTCAAGCCTTATTAGATTTTATTTTAGCGAGGGACAAAATATAATCTAAAAAGGCGAAAACTGTCTAGAACCTCTCTCTCGGTGAGTGTACTGCAGATTACTTATAAGCGCTAAATAGATTTATAAAGAAGTAAAATTAGCAGCAATAGAATCCAAATTTGATTTGGATTCTATACATCAGCCGTAATCTATATAACTCTATAACTCCCCTCCATGCAAAGATCGCAATTTCTGATTTACAAAAATATGGAAGAACCGTCGTTTTCTCGACTCAAAAAGTGTTTAATTATGAAAATTTCTCTATTTCTTCTTATAAGTAAGAAATGCGCAAGTCAATGAAAATAAAATCATAAACATAGATATCTAATTTATACTTAATTGAGCAGACAAAGCTTTAAGGATGTTGTTGTATAAATCAGTAACTTCGGGTTTTTTCCTTGGTCTAACATATAGTCCTTGTAAGAAATTCACTCTTTGCCTCATCTCATCAATTACAGAGTTGAGTAAAGAAGAGAAGTAAGCTTATAAAAAGGTTTCAAGAAATCCTTTTTCCTATTCCCTGCTTTTAACCATGAGCTCTCTGGGATCTATTTCAAGGAATAGAAAATCATTTGAAAATTTAAAAAAGACTTTATCAGGGTTATTTGATACGATTATCCATCCAAATGTTGTCTATTTGATACGATCTTCCATCAACATGTTGTCTATTTGATACGATTATCCATCCAAATGTTGTCTATTTGATACGATTATCCAAATGTTGTCTATTTGATACGATTATCCAAATGTTGTCTACTTGATACGATCTTCCATCAACATGTTGTCTATTTGATACGATTATCCATCCAAATGTTGTCTACTTGATACGATTATCCAAATGTTGTCTATTTTCCTTTAAACTTCATCATATAAATGGTGCACTCAAAGCAATTAAGCTTATAATAGTTAGATAAGAAGGATTAATTTCAATAGACTCCCTCCCCATTTGAGAGGAACATGCCTGATTCACAAACGTACCCCTTAAACAATTGTCAGGTCAAAAAGATATTTCAAACTATGAATCAAACTATGAATATTCAATGAGGCATTTTGAATTTCCTGCTAAACCCGCTCTTTTTTCTCTTTTTTAAATCCCCACAAGATTCCGACCAATGAGAGTTCTCTCATTTAATGGCGCGTCAAATTTCAAATTTTTCCGGCTTCTGATTGGTTGTTCCAGATTTTGCAAACGCCACTTTATTGGTTGAATTTTGCACATTTTCAGGATACAAACTAAACATTAAATTAATCTTAAGATTATTACAAGAGGATATAAAAATTTATCTCAATACCCACAATTCTAAAGTTTTCAGCTCAGGTTGAAGGGATAAGGATTCTGAAATTTAAGAATGTGGCAAAGAATAAATTCCTAAATAAAATTTATCTATTTCCTTTCTAGAAAAAATACATATCTTCCACTTTAATTCATATGATTTAAAAGGAAGCGTTGAAAATCTGGGATTGGTCTCTTTTAATGAAAGGAACTGAGTTTTTGCCACAAACTCTGATTTTCTACCCCCTATATCCTTGTAATCTGATGTTGTAGACCTTTCATATGAGTTCTGTTTGTCAACAAATCTAAGATTGAAATAGGAAAGATTTACCCCATTAGTTTGCAAAGATATACGGATTAACAAATATGAGTGTGTGGCAAAACTTAAGTCCGGAAAAATAAAAATTGGAAAATCTACCATACTCTATTTTTTTTATTTTTAGTTTAATAAAACCTTTGTATAGACAAATTACATTTATTATGTAAATCAACCAACCGAATAATAAATATGTATGATAGATCCATATTTAATATTCTTTAAAGGAATATTGAACAAAAGATAAGCTTAATATATTAAAATAATAGAGAAAAACTTCCCCTGTTTTCCCGGGGTAAAATGACTATGAAGCAGGAAAGCTAAGAGTTTCAATAACATGGGAATTATAGGACACATTCATAAAATATTTTTATATCTGAGATGAAAGACAAAATACTTATATAAAATTACATTAGTTTATAAATGAATCGTTGTTATGCTTTCGTCAAGGTTAAAAAATATTTCAAAAAATCGTATGCTCCCCCCCTTAGACCAATTTTACATGATAGTTAATTTTTAAGCTAATCGTGAAACTATGTATTTGGTTCATATATCGTATCATTATTAGATACACATAAGACTGCTTAAATGTCGTCTTAATACTCCACAGTTATGGTTGATCCCGCTGTCACTCAGCACTTACTGTATAAAATATCTTTTAATACTAAAAAAAAATCTAAGAGAATTAAGTTTAGTACTTATGATTGTGAGCTGCAGTTTTAAATCTATTTAAGGATAATTTCTTCTTTTCTTTTTTTCCAGGCTTTTAGGGCACAATTCGTGCCCATCTTCTATTTTCTAAATCTATATATAAATTTGGCTTGTCTGTCTGATTGTCTGTCTGTTTGTTTGTATCCAATAAACGTCAAAACGGCAGAACCGAACGGGCCCAAATTTTTGTGGGACATCTAGGGACCCCAGGGAAGGTTTATGAATGATCTTCGATCTTCATTAAATTTTTTGAAATTTTGAAAATCCACGAAATTTTTTGTGATAATCCGCGAATTATTTTTTTTTTGTTTTACGATGTACACAAAGAGAACATGTTCACAATTAATTTGGAAGATGGGCGCGAAGCGCCCTCTAAGGCTAGTTTTACAAAAATTAAAAACTTTTGGACACAAATTTTTGTAATCTTGAGCATCCATAAACCTTACCTGGGGTCATGACAACGAGGTCCCACACCAAATTTGAGCCCGATCGTTTCAGCCGTTTCGATGTTTATTGGACACGCACGGACACCCACCCAGACAAGCAAAGTATATATACTAGGTGTCTCTGAAAAAAGTGTGCTTAGGCTTTTTAGCTTTTTAGCTTAAACTAAACATTGTTGGATTTGGTTAAAAAGTGCTTCTAGAAGGGACGTATGGCCTTGGATTAAACATTTTTTTCTAAAATATCGTGTTCACCTTCAAACTTAGGCATAATATTCGAAAATATGCTCTATCCCATTTCCAAAGATATTAATTGCGTTTTCACCCACTAAACGTCGTTATATTCTACTACAATGTGTGACTAGTTAAAGGGAGTGTTCGCGAAAAATGAAAGGGGGTATAGGCTTAATGCGATAAAAAAGCACTTTTGAGCGCTACTAATCTTACTTTTATCTGTTGCGTCAATAAGGAGAAAATTGTTAAAAACGTCTCATACCGAATAACATGGCGTCCATACAAATTGAGAAAATTGCAACATACGACTTTTTGAAACATTTAACTCTAAAATTCAGATTCAGCCGACAAAATTTACTTGAAATTTAGTCAGTCCCTTTTCAATACATTTTATTTTCTTTTTGTCCTTTAGTTTTAAAAATCATCAATTCTATCATTGAAAATGTCAATTTGTTTTATTCTGTCGTATAAAACGTAAAAATAAAATTATAATTAGATCTTTTTTTAAAATCTTTGATAAGGAAACTGAGCACATTTTCGAATATTAGATCCGCTTTTGAAGGGTAACACGGCATTTTGGAAAAAAAATGTTTCATCGACAACCTTCCCCCCTCCCCCCCCATTTAAGGGTATTGAAAGCCTAAACACACTTTTATATAGATTTATTAAAGTTCTAGAAGCACAGGGGTGACCCAATAAGCACAATAAAAACACCTCTCTCCATTAAGTCTTGTTTTTTTAAACTAATCCACAATTTATGTTTTATATATTATTTTGATTCAAGTTTTATTCTAAGTTAGAGGTGGGACGACGAAATGTTTGTCAAAGCTTTCACACAAGTCTAAACCTATATCCAGGGGGATTCAAAAAGTGTAAGGAGCGTCGTCGTCTATTGCATAACAATCAATTTTTCATGAAATTCTTATGCATGGCATTGTTGCAATTTATTTGGATGATTTTTTAAAATCCGCGAAATTTTTTTCGTCCAAATTTAAATTGAAAAAAAGAAAAATGTGCAAATAGATAATTACTATCCAATCCTATAGATGGGTTCTAACATATTTAGACATATATTCACAAAAGATACACAATAATTGAAATAAAAAAATTTGTTTTTTCAGTTGAGCATAAAACAGTTCAGCATGTCGCCAATTAATTTCAATTACATGTTGTCCATACTTCTTTTTACTTGTTGGGCAATACAGTTTTTAATTAATCTGTTTTTAAAGGCGTTTAAATGTCCGATAAAAGTTATCTAAGAAACATTTTGCTAGAGGGTTTTGGAATTTTGAATTTTCGTAGAAATATAATTTGAGGATTTAAAATTTATGTGACGCTAATTGTGGATGTAAAATTCTCATTTAAATAAGAAATTTAATTTGACTGAAATTAAAAAATGAATATTCTACATTTCCTATAAATTTATAACAAATTGAATATCTTTCTGAGGGTTTGAAATTGATGTTTTCATAAAGTAGAAAATTACTCACAAACATCTTTTTCTTGGACTGGGTTCAAATTATCAGCTTTAACCTTTTTCTCGTTCGTGACATCTCCTCAAGTAACGTGAAACGTGAAGTGAAGAATCATTATGACCCTATATGTAACTCTGATGCAAAAATTCACACACATTAAAATATAATGCATAAGCTGTTGAGACCGGCCGACTTGCTTGATTTCTGACCTTGGGCCAATTATATGGTCATCAAACCCTTTTTAGGCTTAAAAATAAGTTTGAAAGTATTTGGCAAAATTCTGATTACTTTTTTGTCATAATGTCCATAATTTTGTTCAGCTCTGTCATGTTGCCGGGATACATTTGTTGCATAAAACGTGCTAGGTCGACTATACACTTGGTAGTCCAGACTTGACAGTACGAATGAATGCATAAACTGTACATGGTGTACCGAGTACCGACAACTTTTAGAGTGGGATGAGCCGAAAACAATTGAATTGTGTAAGAGTAAAAGCGACTGTAAGCGCAATTTTAAGTTACCCTCCATGCAAAGATGACAATGCCCGATTCACAACGATACCCTTTAAACCTTTATCTGATCAATAACGGGGAAAAAATTGTCGCGTTTTTATATTAAAAAGTGTTAATTTCTGTTAATTCATTTAAATTTCCCTGCAGTGTAAATGTGTAATTCACTCTTGTTTTGTACATGAAGGGTCACCCGTACATGTTCTTTAAGTTTAGAAGTAAACTCTCAATATTTTACAGCATTTTAAGGAATTTTTTCTTAACTCCGAATCCACTTCAAAACAAGAAGAGGATCTAAACTATAAAGGAAAAATAGAAGGAATTTGTAATAGAATATATAAAAGAAAATTATTCTCATAAATAATCTATAATCCGCTATTGAAATGCGGTGCATCCATAGATATACAAGATCGAATATAGATAGACGCAAACAAGCAAACAGGCAGAAATTCAAATTTTCTAATCCCTTTATCTTCTAAACCTGATGTTGAAAAAAACTGATGTTGAAAGGAAATGAGTTTTTGCCACAAACTCTGATTTTTTATCCCTCTATCTTTGCAAACCTTTGATATTTCCAGCAATGAATTCTGTCATTTCAAATAGTCTTAGTTAGAAATAGGAAAGCTTCACGCCATCAGGTTACGAAGAGATGAGAAAATCGAAGTTTATGGCAAAAACTCAATTCTTTTTGATTCAAACAAAATTCGTAGATTGATATACCTAATGTCTACGACATTCGGTTGCATTCGAATATTATAGATTCAATTGAAAAATCTAAATCTGAATGAGGAGGAATCTTAAGGATATTTACCTCCCTTCAATTTCGTTTATGATGATTTGAATTGCAGGACTTGAGGAGTCAGGAGTCAGGAGTCAGGAGTCAGGAGTCAGGAGTCAGGAGTCAGGAGTCAGGAGTCAGGAGTCAGGAGTCAGGATACAATCCAAAAACTTCTGTTGGACAAATAGAAAATGTATAAACGTTTTTTTCAAAATGTTTATTTGGTTTTTATTTTGATTAATCTAAGGATTTGATTGCCTAACATTAAGCTGTATATTCCAGGTTTAGAACCCAATTTCTATGTAAATATCATAATAAAAGAATAACAGTACAGTTTCGGATAGAAATGCGCAAAAGTGTTTAGATAATTTGCCAGTGTGCAGTGTACACAATACACATGATTATCTAAAAGGAATGAGACTTCAGAGACCTTAGGACGTATAGTTTTCAATCATATTGAGATGTTTTGAATTTCTTAAACGTAACCAAATAATTTTGCTCTTCCCATGACTGTGCGCGCGTAAATCAAAGTAAATGAGTTACTAAGTAGTTTTTGAACCTATCCATTTTTAAAATACCTACGAAGTTAAATTTAATATAGCATTCTATTAGAAACTATTTGTATGCAGTACTTTGTATACAGTATGAAAGTATCTTTTTTAATAAATTTGTAGAAAATTTCTAGCTAAACGTGAAAATAAAAAAAAATCATGAAAATCTAGAAAATTTGTTTATTTATTAGTTTTTTTAATTGATCATTGTATTTACTTTTAATTGATTGTCGTATTCAGAACAATTTTAAAGCTATTCTTAGCAAGATTTTATCTTTTTAGAAAAATATTTTAGCTGTTCAGTCCGAGATTTCAGCTGTTCAGAACAAGATTTCAGCTGTTTAGACACTGATTTGAGCTNGAGAAAGGGGGGGTCCAAAAATCGTATACTAGGAAATTACCGAACAAGATCTCAGCTGTTTAGAACATTTGATTTAATCTATTCACAGAAAAGATTTCAGCTGTGCAGAACAAGATTTCAGCTGTTCAGAACAAGATTTCATCTGTTAAGATTAATATTTCAGTCGTCATTCAGAACAAGATTTCAGTTGTTTAGAACAAGATTTTAGTTGTTCAGAACAATACTTTAGCTGTTCAGAACAAGATTTCTGCTGTTCAGATAAATATTTCAGACGTTCAGTCAGAACGAGATTGTAGCCACTCAAAACAAGTTGTTCAAAACAAGATTTTAGCTGTTCAGAACAATAATCGAGCTGCTAAGAAACAGATTTCTGCTGTTCAGAACAAGATTTCAGCTGTTGAGAAAAAAGATTTTAGCTGTCAATACATTTTGTTGTTGTTAAGAACAATATATCAGTTGTTTAGAACAAGATTTCTGCTGTTTCGACCTTGATTTTAGATGTTTGGAACTACATTTTAGCTGTGTAGAACTATATTTTAGCTGTTTAGAATAAGATTTCAACTGTTAAGAACAATATTATATAAAATCAAAACTTTCGAGCTCTTAATAGAAATTTTTTAGATATTTTCATCTTTATATGCTCTATCGTTTCAATGATTAAAATGAAAAGGTTTTCTTTGAATCCCGCAAAGGCATTAACAAGCTATCAAATAAGCTTGCAATGTTGCTTGCTTGATATTTCTTTTCTTTTAAGTAGTTTTTTCAAGTATACTAAACATTTTCAACGATCTGTTATTTACTTCAAACTCATTCAAAAAGAATTGTTATTCACTCTCCGGAAAACTTTCATTTTTTCTAATTTTTCTGAGAATAAATGATACAGGGTTACCCACAAAGTATCAGACTTGACCTGAAACTCTTTTAAGACAACGAACTAAAGATTAAACGTGTTAAAGATGGTTCTATAATTGTATTTTTTAATAATTTTTGAAATAATGAAATGAGTTTACAATTGATGTAATAAAAAGAATAAATTATGTACAGTCGTCTTGATAGTTCTGTGTCCTTTGTGGGTAACCCTGTACATTCCACTCCAACTCAGACATCTCTCTTAATAAAATGTCTTTATTTAACAAATGAATATATTTGAATAAACAAACATCTTTTTTTATAATATTAACACTACCGAAAGATCATAAAGAACAACTCTAGACTAATTCGTGTCAGCTTTAAATTAGGATTTTAATTACATTTTACTAATATATTTCCAACATACATATTTTAACAAATATGTACAATTATTTCGTGGGGGTGAAAACTAGGGTGCACAATAATGAGGTTATATGGATGAATTTGTGAAATCGGGGCCGTGCAAAAAAGTGTGTAATGGAACAGATTTATGCTACAAATATTTGAGGCATCATAAAAAAAAAATTAGAAATAAAAATAGATATTTTTGATTTAAAAAAACAGTGTACTCTTTTACAGGAATAGGGGAAACGTGTGCTTAAAGTAAAGTTTTTATAATTAGTTAGTTCCGAATTCTATTTTAAAATTTGTGCCAAGTTCCTAGAAAATATTATTAAGTAATGAAAACTAATAATAAATTTTATCACAAGATAAGAATAGATTAGCATGTTTTTCATGAAAATAGAGGGTTTAACATTCTACTCTTATCTCATAAGCTTCTTAATTATTTTAACATCGACAAATTCACAATTAATCACAACATTTCAATATTGCGCGCACAAGTGTGATTTTTAAAGGTTAAATTTGAAAATTGCACTTTTATAATTCATTTACAAGGATCCCTTGTGTTCAGAAAAGTGCACTATATAAAAGAAGTGATGGAATTTGTTTTTGCAAATTACATTCTCTGCTGGAAAATATTCCACCATTTCTCGTATATTAAAATCAACTAAAATAGGAGCACACCATTGATTTTATTAGTCTAGGATTTTACATACAGAATTAGAAAGATAACAAATGTGCTAAAATTTGCGTACATAATTGCGTCAAATCTGTCTTGAGCTGAAAACCTTGGAATTTTGGAAATCGATATCAATGCTTGATCTTCTTTGTTATCTATTTTAAAATTATTATAATTTTCAGTTTGTATCCAGGTAAGTATCTCAGATTCAGTCAGTCAGATCGACTGTGTATCCAGGTAAGTATCTAAGATGCAGCCAGTCAGATCGACTGTGTATCCAGGTAAGCATCTCAGATGCAGCCAGTCAGATCGACTGTGTAACCAGGTAAGTATCTAAGATGCAGCCAGTCAGATCGACTGTGTATCCAGGTAAGTATCTAAGATGTAGCCAGTCAGATCGACTGTGTATCCAGGTAAGTATCTAAGATGCAGCCAGTCAGATCGACTGTCGATTGTAGAAATTGTAGAAGTCGCGCAACTTAAAATTTTGCCCGCAATTTATTGAGAGAACTCTCATTGGTCGGAATCCCGTAGGAATATCCAAGAAAAAGGGAAAAAGAGAGGATTAAGCATAAATCAAAAGTGTACACACTGGATATTCAAATTAAGCGATCGGTATTAAGGGTATCCATTTCTAAAGTTTTCAGCTCTGTTTTAATACTCTTAATTGAAATCAACGGAATCCTACACTTTTGCATTGCAATGCTTTGTCGAAGTACATGGATAGTTTAATGTTACAATGAGGATTGAACTAGGGAGGATAACTTTACATGACGCAATTAGTGTACTCTTCATTAGACAATAATCCACGATAAATATCTAGACAAGACGCAATTAGTGTACTCTTTAGTAGACACTAACCCATAAACATCTTAATAGGATCTATTATTTTTAACTCTAAGCATTAATATTTTAACATTACATAAGTTGCAAGCAAGCGACAAAGATATAGATGCATGTAAATATATATTTCAGGCTGATTTTGAGCTTTTTTGTCAACGCCATGCATTAATGGTTATACCCAAGGTGGATATTTTTACTCATCTCTATAAGGATATTCTTTTATAGCCATTATTTACAATTTTATTCTTACAATTTATAACAACGACGCTAGTTTAATGGTTAATACTTGAATTCATAAAAAATTCTAAATTCTAAAGAATGTATCTCGGCGCCAATCTTTTTAAAAAAGTAAACAATTTTTTGTAACAGAAGGTTATAGAACGTTTGGCATTATTATAAATCACAACCCTTACAAAGCAATATTGATAAATACAGATTTATGTAATACTTCCTGCATAATTATTCCTATGTACAAAGTTAGAGTTTATACATTTTAATGTAGTTTTTAACTTACTTAATTCTAATTTATTAAATCTGTTGAAATGTTAATTTTAACAACGAACAATTGTTTGGATGCAAACAATCACTTGAAGTATATACTTACTCTCCATCTTTTATTGAAATCAGGGAATTTCTAAAAAATAATCCAATGAAAAAGCTACTTTTTACATGATGCCAAAAACAATATTTCAAAGATTTTGTCTTGTTTTTTCATCAATGTCTCTCGAAAATTATAAAATCGAATTTGATGATTAATTTTAAACATCAATTAATAAGTTAAAGGAGTTTGTGTTATGATCATTCTTTAGCTTTTTACATGCTCATTTACTCAATATACTCGTCATATGATCATTTACTCAATATACTCTTCATATGATCATTTACTCAATATAAACGTCATATGATCATTTACTCAATATACTCGTCATATCATCATTTACTCAATATAATTGTCATAACATCAATTACTTAATATGCTCGTCACGCAATCATTTACTTAATATACTCTTCACATGATCATTCACTCGATATACTCCCTTCACATGATCATTTACTCAATATACTCTCTCACATGATCATTTACTCAATATACTCTCTCACATGATCATTCACTCGATATACTCTATTCACATTATCTTTCAATCAATATACTCACGTCACATGATCATTCACTCAATATACTCTCTTCACATGATCATTCACTCAATATACTCTCATATGAACATTCACTCAATATACTCTCTTCACGTGATCATTTACTCAATATACTTGTCACATGATCGTTCAATCAATATACTCGTCAGTCGTCACATGATCATTCACTTAATATACTCTCTTTACTAGATCATTCACTCAATATACTCTCGTCACATGATCATTTACTCAATATACTCTCGCCATATGATAATTCACTCAATATACTGTCGTCACATGATCATTAACTCAAAATACTCTCGTCGCATGATCATTTACTCAATATACTCTCTTCACATGATCATTTACTCAAAATACTCTCGTCACATGATCATTTACTCATACCCAGTTTTCAAGAGCTGACTACATCTAAGACTAGATGCATTTGTAGTAGTGTACATCAATTATTTTTTTCTATTATTGTATCCTAGTTTGAGAGTTTTGTTTCCATACAACCATCAACATAATTCTCAGATGCTAGGATAGATGTAGAAGTGGTAGGTGACACATTAACTGATTCTGGTGACATATCAAACGGTATGCATGATCTAGAACTATGAGGTGACATTTCAACTGATTATGGATCGCTTTTATTGATCTAGAATTTTTAGCTGGCATATCAACTGCTTTGATCTGGTGACATATCATTCGCTAAAATTGATCTGCAAGTAGAGGGGGAAATTCATCAAATGATTCTGGTGACATATCAATGGCTATTGATAATCTAGAAGTAGAATCTGACACTTCAAATGAGTCTGTTGAAATACCAACTTCTTGGATTGATCTTAAAAATAAGGTGAAACATCAAATGATTCTGGTGACATACCAACTTCTGGGATTGATCTTGCAAAAGAAGGTAAAACATCAAATGATTATGGTGACATACCTACTGCTCGGATCGATCTTGAAAAAGAATCTGAAACATCTATTGATTCTGGTGACACACCAACTGTTGGGGTTGACCTTGAAAAATAAGGTGAAATATCAAATGATTCTGGTGACATGACATACCAACTTCTGGGATTGATCTTGAAAAAGAAGCTGAAACCTCAATTGATTCTGGTGACATACCAACTGTTGGGATTGATCTTGAAAAAGAAGGAAAACATCAAATGATTATGGTGACATACCAACTTCTGGGATTGATCTTGCAAAAGAAGGTAAAACATCAAATGATTCTGGTGACATACCTACTGCTCGGATCGATCTTGAAAAAGAATCTGAAACATCAATTGATTCTGGTGACACACCAACTGTTGGGGTTGACCTTGAAAAATAAGGTGAAACATCAAATAATTCTGGTGACATACCAACTGCTCGGATTGATCTTGAAAAAGAAGCTGAAACCTCAATTGATTCTGGTGACATACCGACTGTTGGGATTGATCTTGAAAAAGAAGCTGAAACATCAAATAATTCTGGTGACATACCAACTGCTCGGATTGATCTAGAAGTAGTAGATAGCATGTTAGATGCCGTAACTTGACTAGAAGTGGTAGGTGACATATCAGCTGCTGGGACCAATTTTTAAATGGCACTTATCAGCTGATTTAGACGAGATAGACAAGATCGTCGACAACCTCGTTGGAGATGGTGAGATAGATCATCCAGTACATGAGATGGAATGAGAGGAAGGTGATGGGGAACACAATCCTGCTGTATTTGTCGATATCGCTGGCCTAAACATTTGGAATTAGTCACATTTTTCCTTTGAGCAGAGTACAATAAGGAAGGTATCGTCGCTAATCTATCTTGAAAAGAGACACACTTGATTATTCAAATCAAAGGTGGCTTAAAATGACTGAAAACATAATTTCAAATAATACTTCGTCATCAACAGTTTTGTCTGATCAAGTATGATTAACATATCCATGCAAAGGTTTTGAAAAACTGATCGTTTTCATTTATGGTTTCTCTATAAAAGTGACTTGTACATTTTTCGCTTCAGAAACATTGGAAAAATAGTCAGAATTAAACACTTTTCAAGACAGAAAATCGACGTTATCTTACACATTGCTGAACAGATTAAGGTTTCCAGGGTATTGTTGTAAATGTCCCTCTGAAAATTTCACTGCAGTAATTTTTAATAAAATAGGGATAAATTTAAGATATATTAAACATTTTTTAATTATTCCTGAAAAATGTGTTTACACAAATATAAATTAGAAAAAATGCGATAAATTGATTTTTCTTCTTCTCTTTTTAAGCCTTACCTTCATTCCAAACAGACGTTCCGGGGGGGCTTGTGGAACCGCAGGGGCTGGGGGAGGGGGAACTGGGGGCATTCCTGAAAAACATTTTTAAAGTAAACTTCATATATATATATATATATATATATATATATACATGTTGATACTTCAAACTTTGATTCTTTGGGTCTTTTGACACAATTTCAAATTTTCTAATCCCTATATTTATGAAATATAAATTGTATAAACCTGTGATATTTCATAATTAGATTATTTGCTCTAAAAGAATTTAATGCTTGAAATATATAAGGTTTGCAAAGATATAATGATTGAACACTTTCAGTTCGTGGCAAAGACTCGATTCCTTTGCATTCAAATAAAAAAGTTTTTTAGAACAAATGATTTTTGTATTTTTGTAAGAATTCCTGGGAGGGCTGACATTTTATATTGAATTATTTTCGGAACCCAGCTTTACTACTTATGTATATAGATAACTGGTTAGGCCTAGGAATTTTATTATTTTAATCCAAGATTAAACCGGATATCCAACCATTCAAAAGTTTGGTCCTTGGTTACTTTAGCAGGGTAAAACTGACGAGAGATGTACAGGAAATAAATTGAATAAAATAAATAAAAATCAAGTTCCCGTACTTTGGAAGAAAATAAAACTTTCGAATGTGAGTTTATTGAGAACTTTTGGTTGAGCAAATAAATAAAAAGATTTATCAATCATTTTGAAAGATGTTTACACTCATGAGTAAGGAATAGGATTATCATTTTAAATTCTTCAAACCCATTATTCGAGTCGTTTTCGCATACATAAAATCATAAAGAAACTTTTAAAAGAAAATGCTTAAAAAAGATTTAATCGGAACTTATTTTTATATACTTGCTTGACTACAGTTAGAACTATTAAGAAATTTGTCCAGACAAAAATATGGCCACACGTAATTTTTCAATTAATACTGATTAGTTCAACTAATAAAATTTTGTCCCAGATTGAATTTGATCAAATAGGGGGTTCATTTGAATCACGTAAGCACAAGATGTATAGTTGAACGTGCCACATCTCACTAGTATTCATTAATTGTTCCAGTATAGAAATATATTGATTAAACAGTTTGCTTAACCCCTAAAAATAAACGATCTCCGATGAAGATACTTATAGAAATAATGAAAAGGATTCTGAGGTAGATAAAAACAATTATAAAATCATCAAAGAAAACTGCAGAAAAGACTCGTGGGAAAATCAAACTTAGTGGAACAAAAACAGTAATATATGGAATTCATTCAGAACAACAGAGTAATATCTAGAATTCATACAGAACAACAGAGTAATATCTAGAATTCATACAGAACAACAGAGTAATATCTAGAATTCATACAGAACAACAGAGTAATATCTAGAATTCAGACAGAATAACAAAGTAATATATAGAATCCAGACAGAATAACAAAGTAATGTATAGAATTCAGACAGAATAACAGAGAAATATCTAAAATTCAGACAGAATAACATATTGTTATGTGGAATTCAGACAGAATAACAGAGTAATATTGAGAATTTAGACAGAATAACAGATTTTCATGTAGAATTCAGAAAGATTAACAGATATTTATATAGAATTCAGACAGAATAACAGAGTAATATTTAAAGTTCAGATAGAATAACAGAATAATATTTAAAATTAAGACAAAATAAGAGAGTTATATGTAGAATTCAGACAGAATTACAGAGTGAAATCTAAAATTCAGACAAAATTACAGAGTGAAATCTATAATTCAGACAGAATTACAAAGTGAAATTTAGAATTCAGACAGAATACCAGAGTGAAGTGTAAAATTCAGACAGAATAACCAAGTGAAATTTATAATTCAGACAGAATAACAGAGTGAAGTCTAAAATTCAGACAGAATAATAGAGTACAATATAGAATTCAGGCCGAATAACAAAGTAATATGTAAAATTCAGACAGAATAACAGAGTAAAATATAAAATTCAGACAGAATAACAGGGTAATATGTAAAATTCAGACAGTATAACAGTGTAAAATATAGAATTGAGTTAGAATAACAGAGTAAAATATAGAGTTCAGACAGAATAACAGATTATTATGTAAAATTCAAACAAAATGACAGATTATTACTATTTTAAGAAAGACGACTTTGATTCCCCTTCATCTACCTGGCATTTGCCTTGAGGATTCTTGTCCCATCTCGGGTCCACCGTTTAGGGTACAGGTCATCATACAACAGCTGTGCAGCCTAACTGTAGCCTTGATAATATAATGCTATATTATTAAATTATCATACAACAGCTGTGCACCCTAACTGTAGCCTGAATAATATAATGCTATATTATTAAATTATTATACAACAGCTGTGCACCCTAACTGTAGCCTGAATAATATAATGCTATTATTAAATTATCATACAACAGCTGTGCACCCTAACTGTAGCCTTAATAATATAATGCTATATTATTAAATTATCATGCAACAGCTGTGCAGCCTAACTGTAGCCTTAATAATATAATGCTATATCATTAAATTATCATACAACAGCTGTGCAGCCTAACTGTAGCCTTAATAATATAATGCTATTATTAAATTATCATACAACAGCTGTGCATCCTAACTGTAGCCTGAATAATATAATGCTAGAATTAAATTATCATACAACAGCTGTGCACCCTAACTGTAGCCTGAATAATATAATGCTATTATTAAATTATCATAAAACAGCTGTGCACCCTAACTGTAGCCTTAATAATATAATTCTATATTATTAAATTATCATAAAACAGCTGTGCAGCCTAACTGTAGCCTGAATAATATAATGTTAGAATTAACTATCATACAACAGTTGTGCAGCCTAACTGTAGCCTGAATAATATAATGCTATTATTAAATTATCATACAACAGCTGTGCACCCTAACTGTAGCCTTGATAATATAATGCTATATTATTAAATTATCATGCAACAGCTGTGCAGCCTAACTGTAGCCTTAATAATGTAATGTTAGAATTAAATTATCATACAACAGCTGTGCACCCTAACTGTAGCCTTAATAATATAATGCTATATTATTAAATTATCTTACAACAGCTGTGCACCCTAACTGTAGCCTGAATAATATGATGCTAGAATTAGACTATCATACTGCAACAGCTGTGCAGTCTAAATTTAGCCTTGAGAATATAATGTTAGAATTAACTATCACACAACAGCAGTGCAGTCAAACTGTAGCCTAGATAATATAATATTAGAATTAACTAACTAATTATGAGTTCACTTGCCAATTTTTAAAACGGTAACTAAAATAACGCCAATTAAACGATAGAACGCATATTAAATTAATCAATATCTGTAAAAACAACAACTTAATGTTAGAACACCAACTAAATTTTAGAAAGCGAACTTGATGGTAAAACGCTTTTTTACTTTATATTAAAACGCTTACTAAATGTTAAAACGCTACGTAATGTTAAAACCCTAACTAAATAATCAGAGAGCCAACGAAATGTACACTATTTGATATTTTTACGATAAAAATATTTACATGTTCGCTTTGTGCACTCGTTTGTAATAAAAAGGTTAAAAAGAAAATTTTTTTGTTTCATACTTTCAAATTTATTTAAATTAATACACAATTAACTTTTAGTTTTATCTTTGAAATTTATCAATATGGGTGTAAAATCCTTGCCTAGAAACACTTCGACTCTTCCAAAATCTAGATTAATTTTTTTCATCAAAATATCAAAAACTAACAAATAGGCAATATTCAGTTGTTTGAGGCACTTCTTTAGAACTGCCAGGTTATATATCATGCTTCAATCATATTGAAAAATCAAATTAAAGATCTATGATTTTCAAACTTTTATGTGTGCATACTCAACCAATAGAAAAAGTCGTAATATTTTATGCTTAAATGAACAATTTTTTATGACATTTTTTGTACAAAACTTCATATTGTCCCATCAG
Organism: Eurytemora carolleeae; assembly: GCF_000591075.1. Lineage (NCBI taxonomy): Eukaryota > Metazoa > Arthropoda > Copepoda > Calanoida > Temoridae > Eurytemora > Eurytemora carolleeae. The sequence continues at coordinate 18,186 of NW_019397029.1, read as the reverse complement.
GGTTATTAGATTGTAAATACAAGTGTCCATATTTCCAATTGCAATGATAGCTATATTTAATATTCCATTTTTTCTTCTTCTAGAATGCAGAAATCAGTATTCTTGACAATTTAAGTTTGAAAATGTTTTTTACGTCTATCTAAAAACTGTATAAAGATTGCATCGAGAATGCACATCATTTGTCAAAACTAAAATGCATCAACTTTGTCAATAACTCAGAAATGTTGAAAACTTTCAAATTTGTAAAAATTGGATCTAATTCATTCCCGTTTTCATTTTTATGTGCAGACTTTTTTATGCTCTAATTGACTATGAAAAGAGTTGAGTCTTTGACATAAACTCTGATTTAATAATCCCTATATCTTTTCAACCTGATGGTGCATGCCTTTGACATTTCAACTTGTATTATTTGATATAGTTCCAACATTGGGTTGCAAGGATAAGAAACTCAGGGTTTGTGGCAAAGACTCAATCCCTTTGCTGATTTTGATTCACAAAATAAAAAAAATGTGAGCGTAAAATTTAAATTTAAAAAAAATCTTTAACTTGTTCTCCTCTTGAACATTTTAAGATAAGAGAGGGGAAAGGAGGGAGAGAACATCTTATAGTGTGCTCACTTCTTTTGTAAAGATAGGAAGGGAGGGGGGGGGGGGGGAGGGAAAGGGGGCCCCCTTTTTTTTGTGAGATAAAATAAAATGAGCTGGTAGATTGTAGGAAGGATTTATTCCCTAGTAAAACTCCAACTATAGAACACAAGTGAAATAATCTTGGTCAGCAATTTAAACTTTTTACATAAACCCTTGTAAACCCTCTCTCTGCACTATAGGCACACTTTGATATAGTTTCTTATACTGTTAGAGAGAAAATCTAACATTTTGTTAATTACCCCTGTTATTATAATATAACATAATAAAACATACAATTCATTATAAACTGTGCTGATTTGTCCACCCTCCCCCC
>NW_019397029.1:3422-17181 GCF_000591075.1 Eurytemora carolleeae | reverse complement strand
TTCCTCTATCTACTCCTTTTCCTCTCTATTCTTCAATACCTTTTCCTCTATATAATCCTTTTCCTCTCTATTCTTCAATACCTTTTCCTCTATCTACTCCTTTCCCTCTCTATTTTTCAATACTTTTTCCTCTATCTACTCCTTTTCCTCTCTATTCTTCAATACCTATTCCTCTATATAATCCTTTTCCTCTCTATTCTTCAATACCTTTTCCTCTATCTACTCCTTTCCCTCTCTATTTTTCAATACTTTTTCCTCTATCTACTCCTTTTCCTCTCTATTTTTCAATACTTTTTCCTCTATCTACTCCTTTTCCTCTCTATTCTTCAATACCTTTTCCTCTATCTACTCCTTTTCCTTTCTATTTTTCAATACCTTTTCCTTTATCTACTCCTTTTCCTCTCTATTTTTCAATACCTTTTCCTCTATCTACTCCTTTCTCTCTCTATTTTTCAATACTTTTTCCTCTATCTACTCCTTTTCCTCTCTATTTTTCAATACTTTTTCCTCTATCTACTCCTTTTCCTCTTCTATTCTTCAATACCTTTTCCTCTATCTAACCCTTTTTCCTCTCTATTCTGCAATACTTTTTCCTCTATCTACTCCTTTTCCTTTTATTTTAATTCAATATGCATTTAACGCTGAAAAAGGGCCGGCCTCTTATTTAAAACAACCAGCAATGGTTAGAGAGGCCCTGGGTAAATTAAACCTGTAATTATTATCTTGTGGAAGACGATGCCTGGCCGCGTTAAACTAGTTCCACAAGATTCAACAGAATGAGATAGAACGGATACGGGGCATTAGTACTGATATCATCTCTACAGTCTACACGTGCGATATCGATATTGACTCTAGTTCTGAACCCTCTAGTAATAAGTTATAAGAAATATATATACTGGAAGTTATTTATGCGTCCTCTATAATCTAATAAAATATTCAGTCGAATATATATCTATCTTTCTAACTATCTATATCAAACTACCAACAGGATGTTTGAGATGTCTCTCAAATAGCGGCATTTCTACTATCATTCGGTTCATAATTTCTAATATTCTGTTCATAATTTCTAATATTCTGTTCATAATTTCAAATATTCTGTTCATAATTTCTAGAATTCTGTTCATTGTTTCTAATATTCTGTTCATAATTTCTAGAATACTGTTTATAATTTCTGATACGCTGTTCATAATTTCTAACATTTTGTTCATAATTTCTAATATTCTGTTCCTAACTCATAAGTAAACTTTTTCATATCCCCGCCATCATAATATTCAAAAACTTTAACTTTATGCACTTTACGACCATATTCAGACTTTAAATTCTTGACAACTTTTATAAAGTTTTGAAGGACGTTTTTAAATATTCTAAACAATGTTGGCGGCTTAAAGAAAAGTCGGAAAATTTTCTTTTCTCAAAGGTTGGCAAAAAAAATATGTTCAGATTTTAATAATTGCAAAAAAAGTGCAGTTTTTCTGCAAAGAATCCTCCCCAGGTGTTTGCATGGAGGGTGGAGGCGGGGACGGGTGGGCCGTGGGGGTGCTGAGACGCTATACCTCACAATCCCCCTCCACAATCACGTGTTAATGTGTGGAATATGTTTTATTTCTGTATACGTCCTTCATTGCCCCCCCCCCCCAAAGAAAGGGATGGCAACACCGCAATGAGTCTTAATCTTTTGTCTCTGAGCCCAACATCGTCTACCTGCTTAGGATGATCTCTGCGGATTGGAGGAGGGGGGCCTTGCATCCTTCCGTCCCTGCAACCTTGCATATGGTAGTTATCAGGGTGACGCTGCTTCAAATCCAACTCCATTGCCTGAAAATGAATGTTCATGAATTCTGAAAGAGGTTAAACCTTTAACATTAAAAAAGAGAAGATTTTGGAAGGAAATACGTCAGTGAGAGAGACATTAGTACGGATGACAAGACATTTCTTAGACAGAACTATTTATAGACAGGACAATTCATAGACAGGACAATTCATAGACAGGACAATTCATAGACAGGACAATTCATAGACAGGAAACTTAAAAGAAATGATATTTTATAGACAGGACAATTCATAACAGGACAATTCATAGACAGGACAATTCATAGACAGTACAATTCATAGACAGGACAATTCATAGACAGGACAATTCATAGACAGTACAATTCATAGACAGGACAATTCATAGACAGGGCATTTCAAAGAAATGATATTTCATAGACAGGACAATTCATAACAGGACAATTAATAGACAGGACAATTCATAGACAGGACTATTCATAGATGGGACAATTCATAGACAGGACAATTCATAGACAGGACTTTTCAAAGAAATGATATTTCATAGAAATGATATTTCATAGACAGGACAATTCATAGACAGGACAATTCATAGACAGGACAATTCATAGACAGGACAATTCATAGACAGGACAATTCATAGACAGGACAATTCATAGACAGGATATTTCATAGAAATTATATTTCATAGACAGGACAATTCATAACAGGACAATTCATAACAGGACAATTCATAGACAGGACAATTCATAGACAGGACAATTCATAGATAGGACAATTCATAGATAGGACAATTCATAGATAGGACATTTCAAAGAAATGATATTTCATAGACAGGACAATTAATAAACAGAACATTTCTAGACAAAGAGGATTTCTCAAATTATCTATAAAATTTCCCAACACCCAAATGTAGGTTAGTTTTGTGTGGTTTTTTTTCTCAAATTATTAAATTGAATCAAAGAGCTGATTCAACCATGATCTAATTATGGTTTATATAAGTTGATTGTTATTTGTAATTTATAGATGAAACAGTAGAAAGAAGAAAAACAATTTTCTCTCTCAAGACAAGAATATCATTTTGTACGGTTTCATTTGAAGAGAAAAAAACTTTTAGCTATGATAAACTTATCAGATTTGTTTAGTGTCCTGAAAGCCAAATAATCTTGAATGTTTTAAAAACTAGTGGGACTGGGATAATTTTTTTAACGCTTGCAAATGCATCGAAAGAATTTTACATATTTTCTAATTAATGATTGCCGAAAGTCAAAATCACCCTGCCACGTAAAAGGGCGTTATTATGGCTCATTGCTACTATGAAAACAAAAATATTCAAATATGACACATAAAGAATAACTCATTATACCTTCCCCTTGTAGATTTTTTTATAAACAAATAAGTTCATGTGTATTCTGTAAATAGTTGGAATACAATGTGTTACCTTCATGTTACTCATTTGTTTTAAAGCTTCTTCTTTCTTTTCCTCTGCTAGTTTCTGTACGGCAAGGAACCGGTTTTTGCGCAGCTGTATCCGCTTGGCGGTATATCCTACGCATGCGTACTCAATCAGAGCACCGAACACCATAAAGAAGCACACCTCGAGATATATGTCTATAGACTTCATGTACGAGATTTTAGGCAGGGATGCGTTTACACTTGACATGAGAGTTGTCATGGTTAGCACTGTAGTGACCCCTAGACCAACTCTAGCAGGAGCAGCTCCTCGGTTCAACCAGAAGGAAACCCAGGACATTCCAACAATCAAACTTGAAGGAATGTAAACCTGAAATATGCAAAAGTTAAACAAAGTTAGGATTGAAGACTTAAAACTTTTTATTGAGAAATTGTACATTGCAAAAGATCAAATTTCTTCACTTCAAAGATCAAAACTTTGTGTTTTAGCGCTCCATCTTGCTCCTTTTAAAATCCATGATGACAATTTATAAATTTTAGAAAAATGATTACTTTGAATTATCATTTACAGGGACTGCTAAGCTTAAATGAAAGGGGGCATAAGATGAAGCCCAAAAATTTTAGACGTTGATCTTGATCAATATTAGTTCAATCTGATGATCCTGTCTCAAGAAATTGATATAAAACAGTGTCAAAGTTATACCAAAACTCATATTTATATGTGATAAGAGATTCAAACAGATCATATTTAGCAAATACGGAATAAATCTGAATTTCCACCAATGACCGTTCAGTAACTGGTCATGTGGCTTCGTCGGCCATAATACTTCTATAGATGAGTTTTTGTATAACTTTGACACAGTTTTATATCAATTTCCCAATACAGGCCGGACATCAGATAGAACTTATATTGATTGCTATGCTTCAGCCTATACCTACTTTCATTTTGCAATAACAAGAAAAAAATTTGAATGCTAACTTAAATTCTCGATTTTTTAATATGTAAAATAAATTTACTAATAAAAAATCTAAAATTTATATTTTTTCCACAATATTGAACAGTAGCACATAAACTTTGACACACACTTTTCAATGGGTGAGACCGTGGACTTAGTCCCCCTTTTTGGGGCTGATACTTCTCCTGGGAACCATTTCCATGTGAATTCAGTTTTTTTTGAAATTTTCTATAGACCATATGATATGAAGGGAAAGGAATTGACTCTTCCACAAACTCTGATTTTCTAATCACTATATCTTTGGAACCAAATGTTGCAGACCTTAGATATTTCAAACTATTAATTTTGTTAGATCAAATAATCAGAGTTTGAAATATCAAAGGTTTACAACATTGAGTTCTAAAGATATTGAGGTTTAAATATTTGATTTTGTTCCAAAGACTCAATTCCTTTAAGGAAAATATGCATAAGATAAGTTTAGAAACTATATTCTGATGAAAAATCAAATTAAAAATCACATTCTTTACTTTACGATCTCCATCTAAAATAAAATTTTAAAAATCAAATCCTGTAATTTATAGAATTAAGACTTTAAAACAAAAAGTTTTTTATCTTTTGAAACTGTAGATCTGATAGGAGGTTTATAGTAGGTTTTTTTGCTCCGCATTTTGAAATATATATAATCAGATATCGTGCTTGGATTCATATTTAAATATACGTCACAAATTTTGCTGTCAATTCTGTTTTGAAATATATTGAACAAGACCTGACATTTTCAAAACATAATTTTTTCTTAAAGGGACTATTAACCTAATTTCAAGTGATCCTCCATGTCTAATTCACACAAATTGTAACAATGCAAGGAGGGTATGGAGGTCGGAGGGGTAGTTTAGAATGCAAGGAGGGTACGGAGGCCGGAGGGGTAGTTTACAATGCCAGAAGGGTATGGAGGCCGGAGGGGTAGTTTATTATGCAAGGAGGTTATGGAGGCTGGAGGGGTAGTTTATAATGCAAGGAGGTTATGGAGGCCGGAGGGGTAGTTTATAATGCAAGGAGGGTATGGAGGTCGGAGGGGTAGTTTATAATGTAAGGAGGGTATGGAGGCCGGAGGGGTAGTTTACAATGCAAGGAGGGTATGGAGGCCGGAGGGGTAGTTTACAATGCATGGAGAGTATGGAGGCCGGAGGGGTAGTTTACAATGCAAGGAGGGTATGGAGTCTGGAGGGGTAGTTTATTATGCAAGGAGGGTATGGAGGTCGGAGGGGTAGTTTATTATGTAAGGAGGGTATGGAGTCCGGAGGGGTAGTTTATTATGCAAGGAGTATAGAACGGATTGCAAAGACCTAAGGTGTGATTAGACTAGGAAACAAGATAAGAATATTATAGGATTTGTGAGCTAGGATATAAGCTAGGGATATATATGGGGAGTATGGATATAGAATGAAGGAAAAAAAGAGCTTTCATTCAACATATTTCATAGTCAAGAAGACTGTAGGAAAATAACTTTTTATACCAAAATTTTAAAAAATGGAAACTAATTTTGATGTTAATAAAATTGATAATTCCAACAAGAAAATAATGATAATAAATTAAATTATTATTAAACATTCCTGTTTTTATATTTTTCCAGTTCTTTTCTACTTTCAGACTGTTGATATTTGAATCAAATATTCTCAGATTTATTTGTTGTTAAATTATTAGTCTGAACATTTTTATAGTCACGATAAGTTAACAACATTTTATTATAAAACTATTTTGTTTACGATCTAATTTAGAATATTGAAAATTTGGGGTCGGGAGAACTAATAAGTTAATAGTTGAGATCAGGTGAATATTTAAAGGGAGGGACCGGCTAAGTAAGGTAGTCGAACTGAGTATGCAGTGGTGTGGGAAACTTCTTTCGGATTCATTTGAGACATATAAACTTTTTAAAGATATGTAAATCCTGAGTTTGAGCGCAAATTCGACGTTCAAAACTCCTACTTTGGGGGGTGGATACGTTTTCAGAATTTTTTCTTTTAAATTATTAAATAACGACAACGAAAAATAAAGTAAAAAATATACAGTAATCTAATTAGATGGTTAAGAACATATTTCTCAAAATAAATTTGTCAATTAATCAAAGCTAGAATCAATTACTTCGTTTACATCATTAAATTGAATTTCTTTTTTTCTTTGAATTTAATCGCAGATTTCTTAAGATTCTTCAAATGTCGTCTTTTCAATAATATTCCAGAAAATCTGCAGAAAATCTTTCTGAATAATGAGAAACCAGAATACTGAGAAAATAGAAACTAATAATTGAACAAGATTACTTATTTTCGATGATAAGATTCATTTTTATTTTCCCAGCCTGTTCTAAACAACTAATTAGTTTACTGTAGAGTGTTTTTTACATTTTATGTTGTCGTTATTTAATAATAATAAAAAAAATACTGAAAACGTGTGATCCGGGACGGTACGCATGTACTGTATATATGCATTCAGTTGTACAGTCCAGTCTGGATCACCCAGTTTAATGACATTGACCCAGCACGTTAAATGCATCAAATATAGCAGGGCGAGATCACAGTAAGTGGAATATCTGATTCACAATGGTACCCGTTAAATCTTTGTCTGATTCTCTATTCCTAGAATATAAACAATAATATCTATATATATATAAAGACAGTTATGTCATCCCTAATCAGTCAAAGGTTTGAATCGGCCACAAACTCTAAAATAGAGCTGTCACTTGAAATTACGTGTACAGTCCCTTAACTCTAAACAGGCTAGGGGGGGGGCGTTCGGCGACCCCCCCTGTAGTTTTTTTTTTGTCAGAGCACTATCACCGTGAAATTTTGTGACTTATAATAAATAATAATTTAAAGGATTTTTTAAAAAATTTTTTTATTTATAGGGTATGGTACAGGGCGGAAAAAATCTAAAATAGCTCATAACTTTTTTTGTGGCTAAAGCTACAGATCTAAAACCTATATTTTTGAAAAGTCCTTGAAAAATGCATATAGAAACAAGTTTCACACTTTGTTATTTGTTTTAAAAAAATATGTTTTAGGCATTTTTTCAATCCTCCCTAGCACCCAAACTATTAAAGTTATCGGTCTAATTTTTTTTAAGCTGGCCTTGAATAATTGGGCTATAAACATACATTTCAACCCAATACCTATTCTCTAAGGCCTTTTTTGTCAGGGGGGGGGGCGCCAAACGCCCCCCTTAGAAAAAGGCTACACATAGATTCAGACCCCCCAGCCTTTATAGGGTTAAAGTCTTTAATTTGTTCTAATCATAGAACTAAAGTTCTAATCTATATTTTGGCAAAGTTTGAGGATTTGTGCAATCTAGTTTCCCCAGATTATTGGTTTCATCAATTTTGTAAAAACATTTTTGTCATCTGACAATATAAACGTTTACACTTTCAAAACAAGAAACTTTAAATCTCATTGGAAATCATTTTTACAGTTTCCTACTAAAACACCTTTCATTTGCAAACTTTTCCTCAGAACTCCTTAAAGTCTAATCCTTAAACCCTAATCATATTCTCTGCTAAATCCCTAAACCCTAATCCTCATATTTTGTGTTAAATCACTAATTTTTAAAATCTAATCATATCCAGTTTCTTTCCGAAAACAATGTCGTAGTTTTAGTTTGTGGCTAAAATGAAATGCGATATTTCAGATTTTAAATGCAAATAGTACCCCTTTCACTTTTTCCTTATAAACTATTCGTTCCAGTTCAAATTAGTTGAACCATCCAAGTTCAACTTCTTATTCATAAATTTCCATTTCAGTGTAATCTTCGGGTATACCCTCCCCCCCCCCCCCCGGGTACTGTGGTGTCTGGTTTCTACTGATATAATCCAGAAACAATATAGATCAGGTTTCAACCCATCCTACCTAACCTACTCCAGTATCAACCCATCCTTCTCAACCTATTCTAGTATCAATCCATCCTACCTAACCTACTCCAGTATCAATCCATCCTACATAACCTACTCCAGTATCAATCCGTCTTACTCAACCTACTCCAGAATCCTACTCAACCTACTCCAGTATCAATCAATCCTACTCAACCTACTTAGTATAGATCCATCTTACTTAATCCTCTCCGCGTTTATTAAAGCCCTACTCAACCTACTCCAGTATCAATTCATCCTACTCATCCTACTCTAATATCAATCCATCCTACTCAACCTACTTTAGTATCAATCAATCCTACCTAACTTAATCCAGTATCAACCCATCCTACCTAACCTACTCCAGTATCAATCCATCCTAACTAACCTACTCCAGTATCAACCCATCCTACCTAACCTACTCCAGTATCAATCCATCCTACCTAACCTACTTTAGTATCAATTCATCCTACTCAACCTACTCCAGTATCAACCCATCCTACCTAACCTACTCCAGTATCAATCCATCCTACTCAACCTACGTACTCCAGTATCAATAAATCCCACTCAACTTACTCCAGTATCAATCAATCCTACTCAACCTACTTTAGTATCAATCCATCTTACTTAATCCTCTCCGCGTTTATTAAACGTCCTACTCAACCTACTCCAGTATCAATCAATCCTACTCAACCTACTCCAGTATCAATCAATCCTACTCAACCTACTCCAGTAGCAATCAATCCTACACAACCGACTCTAGTATCAATCCATCCTACTCAACCTACTCCAGTAGCAATCCATCCTATGCAACTCTACTATGCTTACTCTGGTTTAATTAAATGTCCTTCTCTACCTTCTCCAGTATCAATCCATCCTACTGAACCTACTCCATTATCAACCCATCCTACTCAACCTACTCTGGTTTGATGAAACCAGAGTAAACCTACTTAATAAAAAAAAATGATTCCATTCGAACCCTAATATAAGCCTTCAATAAAGAAAGAGTATCAAAAACTATTTACAACACAAAAATTTATTTTTTCCGTCATTTCTTTTCTCATATTGTAAAATTGGGTCTTTTCTTGCTTGTTTTTGCTGCAGAACTGCATGACTTAAAAAAGAAAAGAAATCTTCGATTAAAAATTTAAGAATAAAAGTTGAATGGATACCCCAGGAACCCCTCTAAATGAAAAGACACTCAAACTTAATTAGAGAATAATTCCCTTGTAATATCATAACGGGGATAAAATCTCATGTCAGGAAAACTAGATATTTTTTAACCATAAACTTTATACAGATGATTATGTAATAAAATGTTTAAGTAAATAATAATTCTAGTTATTGGTACGATGAATTAGCTTAAACACTGTAAACTCTGGTAAATTTCAAGTTCCGGGCCGACTTTTAATGAGCCAGAGCAAGCTGTACAGCACACATACAGACTATATAAGGCAAAATGGGACAGTGCACCAAAAAAACAGTCCCTTTTAGGGATATTCTAATGTAAAGGGACTGTTCACTATCCGGATATGTGGAAACTGTAAAAAATACCAATTATGTTCTTGTTAGAGGCAGGGTTTTACTATGACTTATGAAGACAGATTTTTATAAACAATAACAAGTATTCCTAATTAAAATAAACAAGGAGGTCTGATTTTGTTTGTTTACAATAAACTAGCTCTAGAGCTGGCTAGTGTACACAAACCCTGCACTCCTCTCCTCAGTTTACCGTCGGCCTTGTATTAATGTAAAAATTAGAATCTCCATTCTTAATATGAACAATGAATAATAATTTATTCTTTTATTATGAAATTATTCTGGTCTCCAAGTATAATTGAATACATCTCAATCTATAGTCTAAGAGAAACAAGAATGATTTTAGATTTGTATATATCCAGTGGAAACCGGAATATTTGTATATCCAGTGCAAACCGGAATATTTGTATATATCCAGTGTAAACCGGAATATGTGTATATATCCAGAGCAAACCGGAATATTTGTATATATCCAGTGCAAACCGGAATATTTGTATATATCCAGTGCAAATCGCAATTTATTTACGCAGCATTTTTCACTTTAAATATAAATCATAATTACACAATTTACGCAAAACAATAATAATACAAAAACAGTGTAATTTTCCTTAAAGCACACTAAATCTGTTCGATATGAATCCTTTAACTTTATGTGATCAAGGTACTATTGCAAAGAAAGTTAATTGCGGTCGCGTATACTCTGCGTCCATATTGAAACCAGTTCTCTCTGGGCGGAATTTGTAAACAAGAAAAGATGCATCAGTGTTCGTCTAGTATACGAGGAGGTTAAAAGCATTAAATTTTGATAATCTTGAAAATTCACATAATAGTTTCCTAAGATCAAAATATTTCATAGATTATTTTTGTGAAAATGGATTCCTTGTCAGGCTTCGACATACGCCTTGTGTTTACTATTCCGCCCTAAGACAGTACACTGCAGTACAAAAAATGCGTAAGTCCAATTAACTTAAGACAGAGTATCACGTTGTGAAAACCAGTTTTAGAACACAGGTTTCACGAATGGGGTTAGGCAGTTTTGTGGAAATAGATTTTTGTTATGAAATTTTATCATATTTAGTTTCTTTATATTCTCCAATTTTTTCTAATCTTTTAAATCAAAATCTACACAAAAGTTAAGACCCAAAAAGAGGAAACTCGGGAGTTTCTTTCAACGATACTCTTTTAAATTTCGGGCTCTGAAATAACTTTCCTTGAATGTGATTATGTTTACGCAAACTTTTGGGTTTTGTTGCATAGTTAAAATATGTTGCAACCTTTTAGAACAAATCACCTCATTTCATAAGGGCCTTTAAACGCATGCAATAAAGCATCATTTAATCTCTGGCATATGGTGATAACCAGAAAACTGTGGAATTTTTATCTCCATTTTTCCATCTTCTGATTTGAAAATGTTCAGCGTAAATTTTTAAGAATAATTATCAGGTACAATTTAGAAAATTCTTTTTAGCAAGAAGTTAGAACGGAGATTAGATCTTTGTTAGATCTCAGAAGCAAGGAAGAACTAATCTTAATCAGAACAGTGCAAGAGAAAAACAATTCTTCTAAAAAAAACTGTCAAAACATGTGAGAGATAAGCTTTCCTTTCGATTTAAGTCAATTTGTTACATTGAAAAACTTTAAAACTTATAAAACCCATTTAGTTTTGACTTCATAAATAGGTTTATATCTGTCAATATCTTAAAGGAATTGAGTCTTTGCCACAAACTCTGATCTGTTAAACCCTATATTTCAAACTATGAATTCTGTTCAAATGATTAAAAAATATAATAGGCTTACATATAACCATATTGCAAATATATAATCATTAGAAAATTTGAGTTTGTGACAAGAAATCAATTCCACAGGAAAACTCAAGCAATAAATTCCCGGTTTCGATATATCTATCCTAATTCTTTTCTATATACTGTGTGGAAACTATTGGAAAACTATTAAAAAACCAGTGAAAATTGGAAGGGAGGAGGGATGGAAAATGCGGGAAATAAAGTTTTAACAAAAAGTTTCCCATGGGGAATAATGCACTTATTTTGCAAACAATTTCTCCCAGGAATTATGTGGGTATAGCATCAAGAAAAAACAGCCTCTGTAAAGTAGAGAAAATAGGAAGTTTTTTATTCAATTTTGAATAATTCATACTTCCGTTTTTAAACATTCATTTTTTCGTTTATTAGTCTTTTTGCTCTCCAGGCAGATTTAAGAATAAAGGTGTTTCAGCGTTTGCGTCCAATTAAACGGATAAGTTTACATATTGTGATATTTTTTACGGGAAATAGGAAATCTGCAAATTAGCAAATGATAACAATTCACAATTAACTACACTCCCTTGCTCCCATGAAACAAGAAGCAATTTTAAAGTTATTGATGATATAGAATTGGAAAGAATTGCTTGATAGATAGATATATGATGAATAATGTTGGCTAAACAAAAATTACAGATGTTTGTCATAAAGTGCTGATCGGGGGATTTATTATTATTCTTCGCTAAAAATATCAGACATTATGCATAGCATATAATAGTACATGTTTATTTCTAACATATAGTACCAGAAATTTGCAGAGTGTACGCTAACATACAATGTGAATTCAACATGGGTTTCAAAAATTTGTATAAAAATAACTATTTTCCGTAACTTCTAGAAATTTTAGTATTAATATTTTTTAAATATAAAACAAACATAGTTATCAACGGGCGTCTCTGTAAACAAATGAGGATGAGTTAAAGGATTAAAGGGTTCTACTACATGACACCACATTACACATGAAGAGATTATTTAGAACTACCCCCGGCCACATTCCTTATTATCACCTTTTTTTCATACAGTACAGAGATGTTTGCAAAACCATGGTTAATTGAATTATGAGAATTAAACATAAATCTAAAAGACGGGGGCGAAGAAGAGAAAAGGAGAGGGGGATGGGGAAACGGTGGATAATGATCAGACGGAGAAAGGGGGGTCCTCCCCCCCCCTTTCGCCAAGCTTCCTCAATAATGAGGTATAGCAGAAACTTTTATAAAAGGAAATATTACAAGTTTCCTCGGGGAAACCTGTCAAAAGGTATTATTATCATATTTCAGGAAATAATCAACATAAACACCCGGAAATGTTGGATTATCGTTACGAACTAACTATGCTAAAAATTTAAACTTTCTCTGTAGAAGTCAACCAACTGAATTTATAATTTTTAAAAGTTACCGAGAAAAAGAAAAGAAAACTTTGCAGGGGGGGGGAGATTCACCGACAAAGGGTCAAACGACCCAGGGTCAAACGACACAGGGTCAAACGACAATGGGTCAAACGACAAAGGGTCAAACGACAAAGGGTCAAAAGTACGACAAAGGGTCAAACGACAAAAGGTCAAAATGATAAAAATATTTTTTGATTTAAATCATAGGAAACTCGCATTTTTTATCCCAAAAATCCGCAAAACTTTTTTGAAGATTTAAAACTTTAGTCTGATTCTGGCTTCCATAATGATCGGGTTGGCAACATTTATTGCTGCAAAACAAGGTGGTAGGATCATTGTAGATGAACAGGGATATCATTACAAGAAGACAAGCGTAAACAAGAAGACGGGGTGTAAGCTCTTTGAGGTGTCGGGATAAGATTGCTGAAAAATGCGATGCTAGAGCCATTCTTATCGATGAATCTGGGATAATTAAGTCCGTTAAACCCGACCATACCCATGGTAATAGGTTTGTTCGAGCTGTTGAGCAGGAGAAAATAATGGCTGCTGCAAACCTGCCTACAGTTGCCCCAAGAGCAGTTTTTGCTGATATTACTGGGACTGTAAACCAAGAAATGACGGATTCTGCTGCAGCTTATATTATATCATATGTATATTTATAACCTTTTTTTCATAGTTTTGTAGACAAAAATATTCATTGCATTGAATTATAAATATAGAAACCAATAATTATTTTTTCAGTCAACAAATTTGTACAGTGTTAGTAAAAAAGAATGGATAACAACTTAACAGGTATCTAACTGTCTAAATGATAAAAATATTTTTTGATTTGAATCATAGGAAACTCGCAACCCTCCTATCAATTTTGTACATGGATCTTATGTTAGACATGGATATAATTGACCATGTGGCGGCAGCGCTCGGCCCCCTAGCCTGTCCTAGCCGCAGCGCTCGGCCCAGAAATTGT
>NW_019397029.1:0-3347 GCF_000591075.1 Eurytemora carolleeae | reverse complement strand
CCCCTCCAGCATCTTATCTACTATTCCTTTTCCTAATCGCCCGCCCAGCTATACCTTCCAATCTACCAGCTTTGGGTCAAATTTTACAACCCCGCCCTATTAGTACTTTAATAAAATATATTGTACTGCAGAGGGAACCAGAAATCTCTAGAATATCAAGACGACTTTCAGGCTAAAGTCATGACTTTAAGTCCAATATACTCGAGACACAGCAAATGTTGAGCGAAATATACTTTTTTTCACTTAATAAATGACTTAATAATAGGCTACTAGAAAAGGTTTACCGTTAATACCGTTAATTGTTGCTTTAATGTAGTCTTCAATCAAATTCCACAGCGTTTTGGTTTTCCCTGTATAGTATATCAAAACCAGTTATAATTGGTTGATTACGAGAAACAAGAATGTATATTTAATTAAAATTGAGAAGAAAGGTTGATATAGTTTTGTACTGTAATATTGTAATAAAGTTGTAAAGCATTACATGCACAAGCTATGAAAGAAAAATGGGACTGTACGCCAAATGAATCATCATCTCCTTTTGGTGAGATTATTGTGTTTCGGTCTAATTGTAAGGTTTAAAGTTCTGTTAGAGTGCATAAAGGACTATTGTTACAAACAATATTTAGAGAAAATTCCGCAGACTCCAATTCAAGTTGAAGAAGATATAATACAGAAGCAATAAATTCTCATTAAAAACACATTTGAAGAGTTAAGTTCCTGGTTCAAATCTTCACAAAGTGATATTAAATATGTAAAGCATATTTATGTATGTATGCTTTATAATATATATATATGCTTTACATGCAAGGTGTTCCACATCATATTAGATCGTGTATATAAACAATGAATCATTTTTAAAAAATGTGAAAGGTTTTTATAAAAGCTCTCTTGCAGAAAATACTAAGTTTTTTTCAAGTATTATGTGCGTATTTTGGCGTTAAAGCTTGGAGATAATCTATTATGATAATATCAATAATAATATCTATTATTATTAGTATAATATCACCATGTAATGAGCCTAATTTTAGACTTGTAGGTCTTATACAATTGTTAGTTTTAGATCTACAAGCCTAATTTTGGACTCATTGAATTTGAAATTGTACGTAAATTTAAAAATTGGTCTCAATGTAGAAAATACTATTACAAATTAGTCTGTCTGTATACCCTAAATCTCCGTTTTTTCAAGACACTGTCTGTTTGTTTGGGTGTCTCTTTGTATCCAATAACATCAAAACGGCTGAACCGATCGGGCCCAAATTTTTTGTGGAACTCAGGGAAGGTTTATGGAAGATTTTCAAAAATTTGCATCTAACAAAATTTTTGAAAATTTTGAAAATCCAAGAAATAATATTAAACAAAATCTGCGAAATTGTTTTGTGTTTGTTTTACAATGTATACAAAGAGAAAATGTTCACAATTGAAATAGAAGATGGGCGCAACGCGTCTTTAAGGCTAGTGTGTATAAATAGGATAGAAAAATGATAAAAAATATAACTAACTGTTTAGTGGATGTTATGTTAACCCATATTGCATAATTATTAGATAGTAAATGGGCCTGGTAGAATCCTTGGTTTATAAATTAGATCTTTAACATATATTTTACTATTTGTTAGCTCTTAAACTCTCGCAGTAATTTACTTTTAAACAAGAGGGCATTCCCGAATCACAACGTAACCCTTGAACACTTAATTTGATCAATAATATTAAAGATAAAGCCGATTTATTTAAAGCTTAAAACGTGTTTAATTCTTTTAAATTTTAAATTTTTTCTGAAGCAAGAAATGCGCAAGCCACTTTTGAAATGAAACTAATTAGTTTTATAAGAACAAATCATGGATATCTAATTAATTCAGATTTACACTCGACCAATTGTTATTACTTTGAATAGTTAGTCCCTGCTGGCCGGGATGGAAAACACGGCACAAGAATTTGTAGATGGGTGGAGAAAAAATATGTTTTGCGGCAGGAGCGCTAACCTTATCATGTTATCAGATCAATCGAATACCGCAACATCGCTCATATACCAGTTTGCCATATGGGCTATGACCAGTATTTGCGCGATCAAAGAAATTGTACACTAAGAGGTTATTGTGCAAAAACAAAGTTTACATTTTGTGTCCAATCTTTACGATCTGTGACCATAGAATAAAACAATTTGACGAGATGAAAGGTAAGCAAACAAAATGCCTTTTAATGTTGATATACTTTAATGGTGTATTCATAAGGAGTTAGTGTAAAAATTGTCTTCTTGTCATAGACTAGATGTATTGCAGAGGAAGCAGCATAAAGGGACTATAAGATGTAATTTCAATTGGTTTTTCACTTATAGAGTGACATGGTCAGTACCCAGAAGATCTTGACCTGCCACGTAAGATATCTATCATCCTTTTACAATTTTATTATTATCAGTTGCGGTTTCCACAAAGTGACTTGCGCATTCTGTTTCTGAGACAATAAATGAAAGTGTGAGAAATTAACAGTTTTCAAGATTGAAAACGATATCTTCGACATTTTTTATAAATAATAAAGGTTCAAAAGCTACCGTCGAGAACCAGGCATTCTCCCCTTTAAATGGAAATTTGCTTAAAATTACAAATACTTTCAGATATTTTTTTTTATTCATTGCATGCTCCGTCCTTTTTGTGTTTGGTCTATGATTTCATGTTGGTTTGGTTTGGTTTGGTTGGGAGGAATGTAATCAGATGTAAAATTTGAAGGAAGAGTAAACTTAGGAAGAGAAAATAGGCATTCAAGATATTTGGAAAATCTGGCATTTTATCAAACTCAGAATTCATTTATATTTGAAAATCTGGCATTTTATCTAACTCAGAATTCATTTATATTTGAAAATCTGGCCTTTTATTTTTAAACGAACTTTTAAACATTGATATGCAGTCTCTGAAAGTGACAAGTTGTTTGTGGTATAGTTTTGAAAGTGACAAGTTGTTTGTGATGTAGTTTTGAAAAACGAGAGAAAAAAAAACATTAAGAAATCCAAACTCAGTTCTGGTAGGAAAAATCTTAATCAAATTTTAAATTTCAAACTAGGGATGGACATCTTTAAAGATTTGAGGGGTTTTACTCATAGAGAATAGAATATATTTGAGGGGAATTAATAGAATCCCTCAGTATGAATTTTTTCAGTCCCTTTCAGCCTGAAATTGGGAGTTCAAAGTGTACAAATCATGTGAATGTTCACAAATTATATACAGTAGAGTACAATAATACAGTATGTTTCCTAGACTATCCATTTCAATTTCAAATTTTTTAAAGCTGTTAAATAAACTCTATAAAACGAATTAGGTGAATAAAAAACATCATTTGATTTATAGTTATAACGGAAAATC
>NW_019397028.1:60106-119771 GCF_000591075.1 Eurytemora carolleeae | reverse complement strand
CGTTGAATATTTGAGAAACTCAGTGCATTGCTTTATTGATTTTTATTCATATACTATAGTACATCACAACAATATACATTTGGTGTCTTAACATTTGTGCAGATTTTGATTTAAGAGATTCGAAAAAAATTGAGAATATGGAGAAACTAAATAAAATAATATTTCATAGCATAATATTGATATCCACAAAACTGCCTAGTGCCTAACCCTATTCATGAAACCCCCGGGTTATAAAACTGGTTTTAATCAGTTTTCATAACGATACCCTTTGTTTTGGGCTCTGGACTAACCCATACAATTGTTGACTTTTTGTCCTTTATAAGTGTCAAGGCTAAATTTAAATTTTGATTTAAGATTCAAACATTAAAATCATTTTCAAAATAGCTGTTCTACTACAAAAAAAATATATTTGCATAAAACCATATTCTAAGATGTCCGGGGGGGGGGGGGGGGGGGGGGGGTCTGATATTTAGATTTTTTCTCACTAGGCTTTTGTGCTAATTGCCCGAATCCTGAGGCACAGCACTAAATGCCCGTTTAACCTAAGCCAAACTAATGTATTTGAACCAACTTCCGGTCATTTTAACATTTCAAAATATCATACCTAGATTTTTGGAAAGCTCATAGTAAGAAAACTCTAAAAATCTTAAAATCTAAAATCATATTTTTGCAGGAACAATATCCTCTCAAGACACATCATCATCAACAACAACAACGACAACGACAACTACAACAACAACAACAACAACAACTACAGATTTAACAACATCTACATCAGCTGTAGCAGAAACAGATTCAACCACAACAACCACAACAACTACAACTACAAATACTGACTCATCCACAACAACCACTACAACTACAACAACTGATTCGACAACTACCACAACGACTACCACGACAACCACAACTACAACTACTACCACCACAACTACTACTACATCAACAACCACAACAACTGGCAATTCTCAGCAATTACATGCTATCATACATTTTAAGGATTTATGACCCTACCCCTTCCCGCCCCCTTTTTTGAGATAAACCAGTAATTCTCAACAAATACATTTTAAGGATTTATGACCCTACCCCTTCCCGCCCCCTTTTTTGAGATAAACCAGTAATTCTCAGCAATTACATGCAACTACCACAACGACTACCACGACAACCACAACTACAACTACTACCACCACAACTACTACTACATCAACAACCACAACAACCACAACAACCACAACCCCCCTGCCTCCTGGTGTGGGAATAAAATGCTATGGATGTAGTGGTACGGATGGGGTCTGCACTAACTCAACAGATGAAGGTAACTACCACATTTTGCACATAAGCTTTTACGGGATAGGTTAAACAGGCAAATGGTTGTCCCGGCATGACATGCTATATTTACACGAAATGTTTATAATGTCCATTCATGGGTTAAGTTTTACAATTTTTAAAGAAATACGCTAACTTTTAAATTAATGAATTTAGTCTATTTAGAAGGTTTTGTATTTCGTATCCTAATATCCCTGAATGCAGACGTCTGTTTATTGGTTGTGTACGACAGTTGTACACAATCGACCCTGCTGTGGCAGATAACGCATGTTTTAGCCTTTAATAGATCTCTGTATTCTCTTATCTCTAGTAACTCCTCAAAATAAAAATTTTCCTTAAAATGGGACGAAATCTCTTTAGATTTTTCTTACTAAACCTGTTCTAACAATTGTGTTAAGCCATGAACTTTAGAAAAAATAATTGTTTTCAAAGAATATACCAGAAACTCACATGGTTAACAGCTTGGTTTCCAAGGGTGTGGAACAGAGAAACAGTAAAAGGACAGTTTTTGTGTCTTTGATGTTGAAGTTAAAAAAACTTTAAATGTAGCTTGAAAATCAACTTATGGGTCTGTGTACACTGCACAATAACTTTGATTTATGTTTATTAGACTATCTAAAATCATAATGAATTAGACTATCTAAAATCATAACCTCGAGAGTATAAAAATCGCTTTCCTATTCCACAGTTTTATGGTTGCACTGTACTCTATGTTTATTGTTTCAGGAAGTATTCTGTCCTGTTGGGCTAATCAAACTATCTGTACAACAGCTAAACTCACGGAAACATCAAATCCAACCAATGAAATATATGCCAGGGGCTGTGGGACCCCTGGGGATTATTATCCAGGTACACCCTCCCCCCTCCCACCCTGGGATTATTATCCAGGTAAACCCTACCCCCCTCCCACCCTGGGGATTATTATCCAGGTACACCCTCCCCCCTCCCACCCTGGGGATTATTATCCAGGTACACCCTCCCCCACCCACCCTGGGGATTATTATCCAGGTAAACCCTACCCCCCTCCCACCCTGGGGATTATTATCCAGGTACATCCCCCCCCTGGGAAAATTATCCAGATACACCCCCCCCTCTCCTCCCCAATGAATATCATCCAGGTATACCCCTCCCTCTAGGGATTATTAACCAGGTGCCCCCACCCATGACGATTGTTATCGAGGTGAACGATTTTAGCTAAAAAATGAATGGCTCACGGAAATTGAGACATTTAAGAGATTTTAATTAATAACATGTTTACAATTTGGTAACAAAACAAGATTTTTGAATGAGAATAAATCAAGAAAAATTGCACACTAAAAATGTAAAACCTATTTTCTGTTTTATTATTCTAAAGCATATTGATTTACAGCATTATCAAACTACTACTTTTAATATTCTCATGTTCTTGGAATTGAACTAAACCCATTCTTGTTTCTATAGTAGTATTGATTTTAACAGCAAACATTATCATACGACAAAGATTATAAAGAAATCGTTGCGCTTTGGTTGTTTCAATTGCAAATTGTGCATTTTTTAGCACTTTGCGCTAATGAAATTTTTCCAAACTAATTCCGCTTTTAATGGTGCGCAGGCAAATATGCAAATTGCTAGCGAAATTTGCTACAAAATATTCCAGCAAACTAGTGAAGAATAATAAATGAAGAAATAATAATAATAAAGAATTTGGCAATATTTGCGCTTTCTTGTGCCAAATTCATTTTGCACATAGCTGCACATTTCCTTGAAAAACGTTGTGGGGAATTGCATCAAAATTGAAACGAAGTAATCACTGTATTAATTAAAATAAAGTGTTTTTGGAATTGTACAGTGTGCCCCTGCACCCCCCCTTCCCCTCCATCTTTTTAATTGCTTTCCCTATTTGGTCATTAAAGGTCTATAAGGAGAAAATTGATAAAGACGTCTCATACCGAAGAGCGTAGCGCCCATACAAATTGAGCAAGTTGGAACATACGACTTAGACCGTAAAAAAATCAAATTAATAACAAACAAATCATTCAGATATTACAACCTATAGTCATCGATTATCTTTCGCCACATTTGTATATATTTAATATTTCAAACTAGTTTTAAATTGTTTTTTAAAATAATATTTAGCTTACAACTGACATTTCATAGATAGGACATTTCATAGATAGGACATTTCATTGATAGGACATTTCATAGATAGGACATTTCATAGATAGGATATTTCATAGATAGGACATTTCATAGATAGGACATTTTATATATGTGCCATTTAACTAATGGACATTTCAATGACAGGGCATTTTAAAGACAGGACATTTCATTGAAGGGCCATTTCATAAAATAAACTAATTATTATTTTCAATCTTTTGGAATTACAATAAACGATTATTTTGAAAATAATGTTTTCGTTTGTTATAAAAAAGGTTGTTTTAAAACAATTTTTCTTTCGAAAGTCTTTTTACCTAAAAGGAATACCTATATAATTTAGCAAACATGATTTCAATCAATTAGAAACAGATATTGTTTTCAAGATTTTTCGAAAATTTTCTTAAGAAAGATGTTACAATCAGGTTGAACTATGCACTTTTTGGTTGAAAGTACTTCAACATTCTCTCCAATTTCAAGTTTTAGAAAATCTTCTGAAAAATAATAACTCTAACTGAAATGTATAAATTATGTACGCAAATGTACATTAGTTATCACAGGATGCTTAAATACAAGGATAAATATAATTGAGAAAGATGTATGGTTATTCTCAGTTTGCTTACATAAAACAATTGCCTGGGACAAAGGAATTTTACGTTAATTTATTTCATAGTTTTGTAAGTTGTCTTCTAACTCTCAAATGATTCTATAGTGGGATGAGTAAGTTGTGAGTGATATTCTTCCACTGCAGTTTCCTGATTACCATGTTATAACAATCCCTCTGACCGCCTGATCTTTGATAAGTGAATATCTGATTTAGGGACAAACTGCGAGGATTTTGTAACTGCTGATGCTAAAGGATATTATTGTACCTGTAATACAAGTTTCTGCAATGATGTTCCAGGCAGCAACTCTTTGTTTTCACGGGCTGAAGCAGGAATCACAGGTAAAGGGTTTAACCAAATTATGACAAAGAAACATTTTCACTTTTTATGGTTATTGGTCTAGTAGTTAGAAAAACAGTTTTATTCTAACTTTGAGGTAATATAGGCCCAACTTCAAGTGACCCTCCATTCTTTTAACTAAGATAGTATCTTACAAAGCTACAATGGTTTAGAAACAAGTTTAGAACAAATTATTGCAATACAAAAGATAAATTTGATAGAGAGTGGGGAACACCAAATTTCACCTACAACCATCTTGGATAAAATGGTTAGTCATTGATTATGTACATTGTACACTGTAGGGTCTGGTCAGCACTGCCATGTGTGTAGCGGAGAGGATTCCCTTTGTAGTAACAGTACAGATGGTGGAACAGTAACAGACTGTGGTGATGGTGTCACTACCTGCCTCCTTGGCAAATCAAGTAAGTTTATATCAAAGAGTCTCAGCACAGTTAACTAGGGTCAGTTTGAATATAAACTGGACCGACTCCTTACACGGGCTGTTGCATAGGCCTCCCACTAGCTTAGTTTAGTGTGAAAATGGCCCTGGCAGATTTTTCTACTGAAATCAGCTTATTTTCAAAAATAATGATTGTTGACATTTTGTTTTCCAGTCAAAATATATGGTTTTTGGATAATACAAAACACTGCAGTACTTTGCAGGGCTCCTTAAACGTAACACATCAGTGCAAGTTAAAACACTTTTTTTGAAAAAGGAAACATTAGTTGATGCAAATCAAAACTTCAGTTTGTTACAAGAAATATTTGTAAAAGCAAGTTATGTGATGCATTAGAATTAACAAAATTGTTAATTATTCTCTTTGTAATACAAAGGATCCAGAATTGTTTTGTTTTACTTCTTCTTAAATTTATCTTTATACTTTGCAATTGTCTGTTTGTTTGAATCTTATAAATGTCAAAACAGCTGAACTGAAAAATTTGCCCAGAAAAAACAACATTTATTATTTTATTATAACAATCAGCTAAATTTTGAAAACGATTAAAATAGGCAATTTTTAGAGCAAATTGTTAATAAGAAACAGGATGTAAAGCAACCAAAAGGCCTAGTTTTAGTAAATAATGGTAATTTCTTTTCAGATGATGGAGTGAATATAGCCAGAGGCTGTGGTTTAAAGGGAAATCTGGCACAATTAGGGAGGATAACATCTTAAGAATAATATCGTCCAAAATACTTAACATTTCTGTAAAAAATAGAATTTTTAAAAATTAAATTTAAGAAATTTGATGATTTTCCTCAGGCTGCAACATTGGAGATACATTTACCGTTTGCATATGCGAAACCAATTTATGTAATTCTCCCAACAATACAAATTATCTTTTCGGCCTTGCAACAACCACAACAACCTCAACCACAACTACAACCACAACACAAGCAATAAAGCCTGGAGAAACTACTAGTGTAAGAAAATTGATAAAATGGCTTCAGCGCTTAATACTACATTGACTACGGCACTGTTTAAAAACATTGCAATCACATTAAGTGTTTCATTAATTTTTGGTTCAGTTTTTCTGGACATTTTAGCACAATTTCAACTCAATATTGGGACAAAACCATTTAACTTTTAAAACTTTTGAAGAAACAAAATGATAAAACTAATGTTGTATTTTCATATTATTTAATTTCAGACCCCTGCCCCAGTACCCCAGGTAATTAAATCAATCTTTTTATCTTTGTTCAAACCTTTGACAGAGAATAAAAATAATGAAGATATCATCTTCCATGTTATAAAGAAAACATATCCATTTTTCCTCCTTATCTCTGCACTGGATGCAGTCGAAAGTCACCTTTACAAAGATACCACAATTAAAATTGATCAATTATTTTTATGAAGAAGGCTACCACTAAACACAGACCAAGTCAAGGAAACTATTGTAAATCGGAATGTATCTCTTTAACTAAAAATACCTTCAAATTATGTCAGCAGTTCATTTACGGTGTTCTTCCATTAGCAGGCATTTAATCTAATGCTTTATTACTCGTTAAAAAATAAGTCGAATTATAGACAAAAACAGGAGTTTTAAAAACTGACATGACATATATAGGGTATAAGAAGTACAGCCACCTCTTATTCAAATATATCAACATCAGAGACATCTACAACAACTTTTATTCCTGCAACTACAAATATTGTAAGTGCCATAGCTGACAATATAGAATCACAGCATTAGAACCTAAACAAAATTAAAAAAAAAACAGTGAAGAGTTTATTTAAATAAAATTGCTAAAAGAAAAGATTAGAAAAACATCTTCAAAGGTTGAATAATTCAAATATCTTTTTTTCTTTTTTAATTATCTATTCACTACCCTTCACATAACACAATGAAGATATAGTATTTATTAAACCTATCCTGGTTGGGATATTTATTGATATTGCTCCTTGGAGTTAAGATAGAATAGCTAGTACAAAAAAACATATTAAGAAATAACTTTCCCAAGACTTTCTCATTATTTTGTTTGGATTTTAGACAAGATTAATTGGAAAGATTTTAAATTTATAATCATATCAAATTTAAAGTTTACCAAAATTTACCATCATTCTTTCTTTTAACTATAGCTGTCTAGCTTAACTAAAAAAATCTAAGTACAATGACAAGTTCAAACATTCTTATTTTCCAATGATATGCTTGAGAATTCTTTAAAGGGACTGTAAGCATAATTTTAAGTGACCTTTATTTAAAGAGGAGCATTCTCAATCGATAACGGTAAGCAAGAAACCATATATGAAAATAATCATTTTTCAAAAATCATGGATATCTAATTCATAGAAAAAGATTGAAAGGGAACTGTTATGAATCCGACATGCCACTTCATCAATAAAGGGTCACTTCTAATTACGCGTACAGTCCCTTTAAGATTAATAAATATATTTACTTGGCAGAGGACATGGTCACAGTATTTGCTAACACAAATATAATTAAGTAGAAATATTAATATAGATATAATTCATAGTTTGTGAGACATTAATTTAAGTTCTTTTTCAGTTCTATCCTACATTTAGACTTTTCTAGAACTCAGTTGACCTGGCTGCCCTGGTTCTACTGATTCAGCAGAATACACCAACAACATCATCACCAGTTGTATCAGGGTCAGTATTATCTTATTATACTTCTAACCAAATGGCGTGTCCACTTATAAAATTTACCCTGAAAAAAAAACATATTTAAAAAATTAACAACATTTTGAAAGATATGTTGTGCAACAGGCAACATTTTTAAAAACCCATTGCTAAAAATCAAAAAAGGGACCCCACTCTCAAATTGTGACTTAGATTAAGGTGAGGGGATGTCCCCTTATTTTTCCAGGGGATGGACATCCCCCATTTAGCCGCCTCAGGCTGTCTAGAATTTATATATTCTGTTTGGGTTTGTTTGACTAAGTTTAAAAATGAACAAAAAATATTATTTGAAAACTAAATTTTTTGGTTAATTTTTGAATTTATCTTCTGTCAAGGTTGAACAATTTTGCAAATAATTATTGTCTTTGAACCACTATTCAATACATTATTCTAACTAATTTTTGAGGGAAAGGATTTAAATAGCTTATTTTCAAACCTGCCAACCCTAGGGCTGAGCGTCATTCCTGAGAAACGATTGTTCTTTCATGAGAATGAACGGAACTATCAAAAATAATCCCATCGATCCGAAAAAAGAACGAAACACTTAGAACACATTTCTAAAAATATTGGAACGATTAGGAAAAGAATGAAATGGAACGAAAATTGCTTGAAAAGAACATTTTAAATCAGGAACACATTCTTATTATAAAGAAGGCCTTCTAAGTTGGAACTTATTTTATATCAGGAATGTGTTTTAAATAATTAAAAGAATTTTTTGATTTAAAATCTGACCCTACCCCCCTGCCCCGGCCTCCCTTTCTCGTATGAAGGGTAGATTAAGGTTGAAAGAAATTGTTTTCTATAACTTATTTATATCTCTTTTTAATATCATGTTAAAGATAAACCGGCAATTCTCAGCAATTACATGCTATCATACATTTTAAGGATTTATGACCCTACCCCTTCCCGCCCCCTTTTTTGAGATAAACCAGTAATTCTCAGCAATTACATGCTATCATACATTTTAAGGATTTATGACCCTGCCCCTTCCCGCCCCCTTTTTTGAGATAAACCAGTAATTCTCAACAAATACATTTTAAGGATTCACAAAAAATATAATTGCTCGGCACATAAATTATCTAAGCTTATTCTGTTAACCCTAAAACATATAATTTAAAGTACATTTTCGGCCGTGAGGAACATTTTATCATAAAATCGTCAATTTTAACTTTTTAACATCCCCTTTTCTACAAAACTTTTGTATTGGACACCTCTAAAGTAAACCCCCTACCCCGGAAAAACCAAAGTGAGCAGCATTCAGTTTCTTCAATTTGAAATCAAACGTGTTTTGATCTATAATTCAACAATCTTTTACCTTACGGATTTGTTTATTTTATACCTTTTTCTTCAAAATGCATATACCGACAAAAAAGTATTTAAGAAAAAAGACTAAACAATTGTGTTTATTGGGTCAAATTGTGATCTAAAGTCACAGATTTCTTGAATATTGACACGTGNCACCCTATCTTCTTGACTAAGAACAGAACAGGGGGATGGAACTGTTTTTTGACTAAGAACATCAAGACTGGAACAGAACAGGATGACCATTCTTTGACTAAGTACAGGACTGGAAGGAACAAAAAAGAAAGGAACAATTGAAAAAAAGGAACAAAAACAGAACAATCTAGCTGAAGACCCTCGTTTTTGAACAGTACTGAACGATTTCAAAAAAGTCTGAACGTGCCAGCCCTAGCCAACCCCTGCTTAGAACATGTAATATTAAGTGCTAATAACTCTACCAATGGAACATCAACTAATGGGACATTAACTAATGATACCACTGCTGCTCCCCCTCCTCCTGCTCCTACAGTAGATCTAGCCTCCCTCATCTCTAGTATCCCTGGTCTGGAGAGCTTGAGTATTGTTGGCAAGGTAAAGGATCAATGTAACAACTATATTTTATTTGCTTTGGACCTCATTTCATGAATAGGCAGAAGCAGTTGAACCATGTATCGCTGGTAGTTCAACCAGTTGGCTTTTTAATTGGTTCAAACTGAATAAAAGTGGTTTAATTTATGTACTGTACACTGTGGAAGGAACGTAAACAAACTCAGTGCCTCCACAGAAGTTGAAGGGAAAGGACTAAAGCTCTGATGTGATATTACAGTCCAAAAAAAATAAGTTAATATATCAAGTTAGAGCGAATACTTATGATTTTTAGCTTTCTGGTCAATATGGGAAATACAATAGCAATATATTCTGATTCCACCCCTTGGGCCCTTTTTCCCTCAAAATGATGTGTTGCCCCTGAATTCTTTGTTTTGATCTCCTCCCACTGCAGCAAACAGATTTGACGCATTATATATGGCGGTTCATGGTCAACATATTTCTTGAAGTCAACCATGGTCTAGCCAGACCCTCCCTTTAAGTTTGATTGGGGTAAAGTTTGCATGCTGTCACTGTAAATTAGAGGTCAAAGGTCGTTTATCTGATTTGTTAAACATTCTCTAGCTTTAAATAAGCTCCGATTTCCCAGGCTTTATTAATCACTTAATTTACAGGATTGATCATATTATTTCAGTGTGCTTACCTGTCTGATGGTACAAAGGTGGATCTAACAACTGCCGGGGTTACAGCATACTCACAATCCTCACAAGTAAGCTTAGACTGTACAACTGTACTGAATAATGAACAGGGTTCACAGCATACACGCAATCCTCACATGGAAGCTTAGACGGTACAATGGGTGGAGTGAATTTAAAAATTTCTTCACAGAACTACGGCGAAAGTCAATTCTTATGTAAAAAACAATTCTAAGAACAATTTTTTAATAACACTTTTTGATTGGAGGTCGTCTTCGTTTGATAACTATCACTGCAATTTTTGTCTCTTTTTAGAGATCTGTGATTTCGCAATACACAAGAAAAATGCTTCCAATAATTACGGCGATTCATTTTTATGTAAAAACAATTCTAAAAACAAATTATTTTATGTCAGTTTTTGATTGGAGGTCGTCCTCATTAGCAACCGGGCACTGCAAGTTTCATGACCTATATATACTCCTTTTCTGAAATTTGTCTTTTCGCAATAAGCATGCAATATGCTTGAAATTATTAAGGCTATAGTCAATTCTTATGGAAAAAACCAATTTAAAAACAATTTCTTTCATGACACTTTTTGATTGGAGGTCGTTTTTGTTAGCTAACTGGCACTCCAATTGTTTACCTA
Organism: Eurytemora carolleeae; assembly: GCF_000591075.1. Taxonomy (NCBI): domain Eukaryota; kingdom Metazoa; phylum Arthropoda; class Copepoda; order Calanoida; family Temoridae; genus Eurytemora; species Eurytemora carolleeae. The sequence continues at coordinate 109,063 of NW_019397028.1, read as the reverse complement.
AATGTACTCTTTTTTGAGATTGGTGATTTCGCAATAAGCATGCATTAAGCTTCCAATTGTTAAAGCGATAGGCATTTCTAATGTTGAGAACAATTTCTTTTTTGACACTTTTTGATTGGAGGTCATCTTTTTATGCTAAATAGCACACAGATCCAGAAAAAGAGTAAATTTAGGTCAAAAATATCAGTGCCAGTTAGCTTAAGAAGACGACCTCTAATCAAAAACAGTCATAAAAGATTTTGTTCTTAGAATTGTTTTTTACATATGAATTGATGATATGAATCGCCGTAAAGATTTTAAGCAAATTGTTTTATTTTTGGAAATTCACTCCCCCTTACTGTACAACTAGGTTTTGCAGCGAAAAGGAAAAATCGTTTAAATTTTTTTTTTTTCGCGAAAATTTCGCTTTAATCTGTTTTGAGAAAAATGCAAATATTTAGCAAATTAAGAAGTGCAAAAATTTTCGCTTTTTGCGAAATTTTGTCTCAATCTGTTTCGCAAAAAAATGCAACATATTTGCAAAATAAGAAATGTGAAAATTTCGCGAAAAAATTAGAAATTTAAAAAAGCAAAATTTTTGCGAAATTTCATCAAAAAAGACAAAATACAGCTTCAAAAAAAAATTTGCATTTTTCGCTTCATTCATTTCCGCGAAAAAGTTTGTGTAATACAAACGAGAATTTTCGCATTTTTTAGCAAACCGTACGTACAACTGTACTGATAAATTAACAATGTTTACAGCACTTGAACAATCCTCCGCAGTAAGTTTAGACTGTACAACTATACTGAATAATAAAAAGGGCTTAGAAAAAATAAGTTTAGACTGTATAGTGTACAACTGTACTGAATTTTGTTCGGAGCCCGAAATTTAAAAGCGTATCGTTGAACATAACTCCCGAGTTTCCTTTATGAGGTCTTAACATTTTGTAGATTTTGATTTAATTGAGATTAGACAAAAATGGAGAATATAAAGAAACAATATAAAATAATATTTCATAACAAAAACATCGATATCCACAAAACTGCCTAACACCATTCGTAAAACCCGGGTTTTAAAACTGGTTTTCATAACGGTACCCTGACTTAAGTTTTGGGCTCAGAGTCCAAAATTTAAGACAGAGTGTTGTCATGAAACCCGTTATAAACCTCGGATCGGAACCTGGGTTTCTGGGTTAAAATATTGTTTTAAATGTTAGTCTTGTATTATAGAGGACGTGAGACAGACTCTAATAAAAACGCATAAATAACTTCCAGTATATATATTTCTTATAACTTATTACTAGAGGGTTCAGAACTAGAGTCAATATCGATATCACACGTGTAGATGTTTATCAGTACTATGCCCCGCATCCGTTCTATCTCATTCTGTTGAATCTTGTGGAACTTGTTTAACGCGGCCAGGCATCGTCTTCCACAGTATCATTTATTTTATGATTGTTTAAATCTTTCATTACAATACACACAAATGTCTAAATCCCAAAAAGGAAACTCGGGAGTTTCATTTTACGATATACTCTTTTGAGTTTGTAGCTCATGTTTCACAGCACAGCAAAATCTTCACAAATGTTTTTAATGAATTGAATAAACAGAAAGGGGTCACAGCAGACTCAAAATCCTTAATAATTTTATAAAACAATTTGCGGTTCTTTGACTGAAATGAAAGGTCAAACCGATTCCAATGTTGCATCTTAACCAATGTTTTTTAAGACAGTGTACACATATACATATACATGTGACACTATAGTATTGATAATAATAAGGTTGGTACTGGTAGCAGTATTGCCAGTATTGATGATTGCTCAGCGGTAAGTTTTAAATTAATGATATTTAGAAAGATAACTGGAACATTTTTTACTTCTTAACTATTTTAATTATGTTCAGGACAACAACAGCGACAGAATGGTTCCCTATCATTTAATTGTCTTATTTTTCTTCAATTTAACTTTATTTAGAAACAGATTTATCTAAAAAGATGTATATATTTTGATATTTTTGACATGATGTGGATAATACACATCACAAAATATTTTTGTAATCCTGGACCAATAATGTTGAGTTACAATCAATACTATATAATCAAACTTTGCTGTGATAAAAGAGCGTTAAATTGGCAAAATTGTGATAGAATTAGTAATTTAGAGAAAATATACATACATTTGATGATGCATTTAGAAGTTGATGTAGATTCTGAAAAAAAGGAAATAAAAGAAAATATGGGCCTTGTATTGAATCTGATTTTCTAATTTCTTTTTTCTTTGCATTCTAATGTTGTAGACCTTTGATATTTCAAACTATGAAATTAGTTAGATTAAACAGACCAAGTTTAAATATCAAAGGTTTATATCATCAGGTTGCAAAGATATAGTGATTAGAAAAATAAAGTTTGTGATAAAGACTAGTTCCTTTGCTATTTGAAAAGAGATATTAAACAGCTAGCTTGAGTATACATGGGCACTAACTTGATTATATAAATCTCTTTCCTACACATACTTGTATATATGTTAGTTATGTAGCGATGGCCATTTTTGAGGGAACCCTTGAATACCCTGGTAACATAGGCTAACAAAATTTGTTTTTTCTTTCAAAACTCAAATATTTATTTTAAAATTTAAAAATTTAGTGTTTTTTAAAAATTCCACGGACAACGCCGGGCACTTAAGCTAGTGTGTTTTTAAACATCTACTTCTGGGATATACTGTAGAATAGCAATTACATAATTGTGATAAAGTTTTCAAAGAAAAATTGAATTTCTGACTGAAAATTGAATCGAATATTGCTTGAAAGATGGCTTGGGTTCTTGTTAAACATAGGATTGGAGATCTCGCGTAGATAATTGGCAATTAAATTGAATATAGCTTGAAAGATAGCTTGGGTTCTTGTTAAACATAGGATTGGAGATCTCGCGTAGATAATTGGCAATTAAATTGAATATAGCTTGAAAGATAGCCTGGGTCATCGTTGAATTATACGAGTTGAGATTTGGACTGTTTGTCCTTTAGAATCGCAAAATTAGTCCTGATTGATATTAGTAACGAGTAGACCTGGATAGATACGTCTCGAGTAAATTGTTATGGAGATGGAGTAGGTAGGTACCAAACACTTTCGTCGTTATTTTCCACATTTTATTCATTTTTAGGTTTAAAGGATACCGTTGTAAATTACGCTTACAGTCCCTTTAATGTCATTCTGTAGATTCTGTTTTTATGTTAAGAACTAATATCTTTAATTAATATCTACTAAAACATAAATAAAACAAAACGAGAGTTTTATTCAATAATACACTCTGCAGTGATCCAAAGGTTGCAAGCAAAAAATCGAGGGAAATTTTGCCAATTATCTTCTTGAATCCTGAATTTAAAATGTCTATGCCCTATGGCAACAAAAAATGTAAAATGTTAGTAAGGTAAAATCAAAGGCCAGGGTGTTTTGCGACAGTTGAAAGTCAACCCAGTCTTGACATTTTGTGCACCTTTTTCTAGCAGTCTGGGTCTATGTGAATCTTTAAATATCTGCACTGGTCCTATTTAATATACATACATAACAACCTCAGCAGTGAAGAATAATTCTAACGAACAAAAGTCCACTCAATAATATTCTTTTTACTTTTTACAAGTAAAGGATTTGAGTCTTGGCCACAAATTAAATTTTGTTCTAATCCTTATATTTTTACCACCTGATGTTGAAAATCTGTGATATTTCAGACTCTTATTTGATCTAAGAGATTTCATAGTTTGAAATATCAAAAGGTTTACGACATTGGATTACAAGGTAATAGGAATTAGAAAATCAGAATTTGTGACAAAAACTTATTCCTTATTCCAGTTGAGAGAGTATAATCCTAAGATCTATGTTTTAGAAAAAGTATTTTTAAGCTAAACCACCGGAAACCCCAAAAAGTTTTTTTTCGAGGTAGTTTTTTAAAATCCTTAGAAATTGGAGTGGTGCCTCAAGAAATGTCAATAAGTTCCCACTGATGAAATGTTCATTTTCTATATTTACAAGAATGATAATTAATTCTTCATCATAACAGTTCATTAAGCCTGTAATTAATACAGAGGCCCATAGTAATCTAAATAAATTACGTTGTACATTGTCCGCAGATCGCAAAAATATTAGATTATCAAATGCCAAATGATCAAAAATCTTTAAATGATCAAAAAAATGTGCGCTAAACAGTTAGGACAACTATTTTTATTCTTAAAAAATATCATAGAATTTTACAATAAAGTTAATTTTAAAGTTTAATGTACTTCTTTCTATTCTCTTGTATTTTCTACTCTTCTCTTCTATTTTCTACTCTTCTCTTCTATTTTCTACTCTTCTCTTCTAGTATCTTCTCTTCTCCTTTCTTCCCTTCTTTTCTTCTATTTTTTCATATCTTTTTTTTTCTTCTATTCTCTTTTCTTCTATTTTTTCTTCTCTTTTTTCTTATCTTTTCTTTTCTTCTCTTCTCTACTCTTCTGTTCTCTTATCTCTTTTCTTCTCTTCCCTTATCTCTTATCGTCTCCTCTTTGTTTTCTCTTTGTTGTTGACATTTGACCGGTTTTGAGATGAACAATGTAGTACGATTCGTTGTTATGATTTTACTCTGATTTGTTTACATTTCTAGCTAGAAGTAGACCTAATTGAAACTTACTGCGTTTGTACTGTATAATTCGGCATTTGATCATTTGGCATTTGATATCTTGATATTTTTGCCGCAGATCTAAATGCACTCATTAGTAAATATACAATCATATATTGCGATAAACCCAACCTATATACTTATATATGTAACCCCGTCAAATCCATATTTGTAATTGTAATTACGTCTGTTAACACCTAATCTTTAATGTAGAATACAAATTAGTTATGTTGATAAAGAGAAACATTTTGTCAAATTTTGGACCTTGAGAGTAAAAATTTTTTTTTCAAAGTTAAATAAAAGCAAACTTTTACATAACGACCCAAAATGATTACCATAAGCAAAGCTTTCAGTTAGTTCTAGTAATCTGAAGTACACTAGAAAGGGTTCAGTGGAGAGTATCAGACACCGACAATAACCAGAACAATATTAGGATTGTATGGTTGTTCCTGGTTCCTGGTGCTTGGTTCCTGGTTACTGGTTCCCTGTTCCTGGTTACTGATTCCTGATTCCTGGTTCCTGATTCCTGGTTCCTGGTTCATGGTTCATGGTTCCTGGTTCCTGGTTCCTGGTTACTGATTCCTGGTTCCTGGTTCCTGATTCCTGGTTCCTGGTTCCTGGGTCCTGGTTCCTGGTTCCTGGTTCCTGGTTCCTGGTTCCTGGTTCCTTGTTCCTGGTTCCTGGTTCCTGGTTCCTGGTTTCTGGTTCCTGTTTAGTTGTTCCTGGTTCCTGGTTCCTGGTTCCTGGTTCCTGGTTACACGTTAGTCTTGCAAGCCAATCAGGATTTAATAAAATATAGCTGCAAAGAGCCTCGGGTTTCCTGTGGAATTCGAAAAGCTCTTCGAAAAAAACATTGGAATTTTGAAAAAAAAATCTGCCAATTGGATCCCGCAGTCTGGCTAGCTATTACTAATATATATATATATATTTGACCAAAGAGTTTTACTATCTAGAGTAATAATCTGAGCGCAGAGCGTTCAAGGCATTCTTTTAACAGTGCAGAATATTGACGTTAAAGAGAACTGGTTTAACTTCGTCTACATGATTCAGCTACGTCTTCGTGGTTCAATTTTGTCTACGTGGTTCAACTACGTTTATGTATTTTAGCTATGCCTTTGTGGTTCAACTATATCCAAGTGTTTCAAATATGTCTCGCTACGAATAAATATGGCTAGAGGTATTACTGAAAAGTATCTCATCTTTTATCTTCAAATTTAAGAAGTAAGACAACAAAAATATATATTCAATAACAATTATTAAAGTATAGTATAATATATAAATTTATATAACGAATTTTAGTACTTCTACAATAGTAGATATATAAATCATTTGGCCAAATTTGTTTTTATCACATTTAGTGTTCTCCAATTTACATTTTTACATTAATACATTTACTGAGTATTAGCTTACAACAAAAGTAGAGAATGTTATTTTACTATAATCTTTAATTACACGAAGATTGATGATCTCAAATCTGAAAACTTTTTAATTCTAATTTTCAAATCCTTATATCTTTGCAAAAAAATGTTGTTTATATGAAATTTAACAATCAGGTTGTTAAGATAAAGGAAAAATAAATTGAGGAAAATGTTAAGTTCCTTTGCAAACCAACCCCTGTTTTATTGGTCGTTTTTTTTGTTTCAATCCTAACTTATAATTAATCGTTTCTTTTATTCTGTTTCAATTCTAACCCCTAATTGGTCATTTGTTTCATTTCATTTCATTCGTTTCAATCCTGACTACTGAGCTGGGAACTTTAGAATGGTGGATATCAGGATTAATGCTTAATCTTCTGTTTTTGCTAATCTCGAGATTATGTTAGTCTTGAGATTAAATATCTAGATCAACAAATTGGATTCTAATAACGCCAGATTAGTTCGTTTTCCTGACTGGAAGGGCCTTCAATTAATTTCTCACCCATTTATTTATTAATACATTGGTTAAAATTTGTTACAAAAGAATCTCAAACGTATTATTAAACATTTTTCTTCACCGATTAATTTACAAAATGGCCGACAACAAATTCTTGATTTGTTAGCAATTGGTCAATGCAATTTACGAACTAAATTCTCATTGGAGAAAATAATGTACGGATATCCAAAGAGAGAGAAAAAGAGTGGATTAAGGACTAAAATTAAAAGTTTCCACAGTGGATATTCGGATTAAGTAGTTGGGATTAAAGGTTATCCATTCTAAAGTTCCCAGCTCTGATTGGTCGAGGCTGAAGGTCCCAGATCTGTTTTTGGTTAAATCCCCGAACGTAAAACGACAAAAGACATGGACAAGAGTTTACAATAGTCTGATTAAATATTACAACTCATCACACAACAACTTTAGTTTTTAACCATTTTGAGATCAAAATTTGAAAGTTTCAGATTTCATAATTTGAATAAGATTATATAAAACTGACTTTTTCACAACAGTTTTTTCACAAACAGGTTTATTTGTTGTCGTTTCTGAAGAAAGATATCTGAAATTTGTTCATGTACCGTTTGATTTCTGCGTTTGGCTCTTTCGAAAAATTTCAGATTAAATCAACTTTGATTTGATGGTCAAATTGTGGCTGCTACTAGACTTGAATTTGCCAAACATTTTAATTTTTACAACTCAGCTCGACGCAAATATTTCTTTCTCTTAATTTATTTCTAAATAAATGTTCTAGATATTTTTCTTTTTAATTATCGTCTGCAGAGCGGTTGATGATTGCCGATTGGTAGGTTTACAGAAGAATTTCTGTGGATTTTGTTCCGGTATCACTAAATAAAAACAGTATTTTATTAAAATATACAATTTCAAAAGAAAGTTGCGAAACTAGACAAAAGCAAACAAAAACAAAGAAAACAAATAACAGGGAGAAAAAATAATTAAGAACTAATCAAAAATAAAATTATTTTCATATTTAACTAAAAATGTTTTAAAACAAAAAATGGAAAATAGAAACTTACCTAACGACAATATCGATCTTATTCAAATGGTCGCAGCCTTCAGATTTTGTTTTCATATGTACCGGTTTCGTTCCTCTTCTTTTCTAAATTACAGATTATTATCAGCTGTGCAACTAACCATCTTCAGAAAATGACTAACCAAGTTATAGTTCATTAACTAACCAATCTTATTGTAACGGCTTGCCAACTATATATTGAACAGCAACCTTACTGTACTGGCAAACCAACTATTTATTGAACCAAAACCAACCATTCTAACGGCTAAACAATTATAAATTTTAAAAAAATCTTAATGTAACGGCTAACCAACTATTTATTAATCTGACAATCCTCTTTGTAACGGCTAACCAAATAGATATTAAAAATCTAACTTACTGTAACGACTAACCAACAATATATTAACCTGACCACTATTGAACGATAATCTAACAAAGTAGTTATTGACCAACCTCTCTGTTATGACTAACCAACTAGTTAATTAACTAACCAATCATTCTAACGGCTAGCCAACTAGTTAATTAACTAACCAATCATTCTAACGGCTAGCCAACTAGTTATTTAACTAACCAACCATTCTAATGGCTAGCCAACTAGTTATTGAACTAACCAACCATTCTATCAGCTAGACAACTAGTTATTGAACTAACCAACCATTCTATCAGCTAGCCAACTAGTTATTGAACTAACCTAAATATAACAGCTAGCCAACTAGTTATTGAACTAACCTCAATATAACAGCTTGTTGAACCCCTTGTTGAGTTTCTCAGCATAAAACTTTGAGATTCGTGTCCAGGGTTAGGACTGGATTCACTAAAAATAAATTATTTTTTTCTGAAATAAAATAGGTTGAGAAATTTATATCTTTGCAGGTGTATGGCGAATCTATATTTAGCTATTAATTTAAGATGTTTTAAAATTTAATCGTATTATGCGTGATAAATTATTGCACTTTGTGGAGTCCTTTCTATTAAATTTTGCCAATTGTCTACCAGCTACATTAAACTCTATGGTTAGAGATTGCTCTCTATTTAGCTCTATAGAAATATTGAACTCTATTTTAAATTTTTTGGAAAAAAGCATTACTCTCAATTGAGCTATATGGATAAAGAATGAACTCTCTTTTGATCTCTGTGGATAAATTGAACTTTATTTTAAACTTTTTGGGTAAAGCATTTACTCTATTAAGCTCTGGATAAAAATAAACTCTTTATTGACCTCTATGAACAAAAATTATTCTCTAATAATCAATATGGATAAAGCATATACTCTCTAATAATCTCTATGGTTTTAATTTACCTTTTATCTGAGAAAATATTGTAGAAGAACGGGTTCAAGCAGTTGTTAGCGCAGGAGAAGGACCACAGGAACTTCTGTACGGTGTAGGAAATAGATTTAGCATTGGTAGAGTCTACTAGAAACCTAAAGAAAGATAGATAGATAGAAAGCTAGATATATAGTTAGAGAGATAGATAGATAATGTTAGGTACTTTCCCAAGTGACAATTTCTCAAAGGTAAAATTAGGCCCTTTTAGGCGCCACAGGCTGCAATGGGGGGCCGAGCGCTACCGCAAGGATGGGCTAGGGGCCAAGCACCTCTGCTAGAATAGACTGTGGGCCGAGCGCTGCAGCTAGGACAGACTGGAGATGTTGCCGTTTGGGAAATTGCCCTTTTGGGAAGTTGCCATTTGGGAAAACACCCTTGGGAAATTGTCTCTTTGGGAAAATCCTTGTGGAAAGTACCTAACATCTTTTGAATGATAGATAGAGAAGGTTACTCATAAGGGGAGAGACATCTGAGATTATTGTATTTTTGTTTAACCCTATCCCTGCTGGGGTACTAGAAAACCAGGATACGCTGGGGGGGGGGGTCAATTTGACCCCCCCTCTAAATCCCATGTTTTATGTCCAAATATGACAAATGATACATCATTAGAAAGCTCTTGTGCTCTACTTTTAGAATCTGCAAAAAAATTTGCAAATTTGCGAAAATTGAATTTTTTTATCGCAAAATCCAGTTTTATAGTAAAAATGTTTGCAAAAAAAAATTTGTCCAAAAAATGACAAATTATACATTTTTGAAAAGCCCTTCACCATGCCATTTCAAATATGCAAAAATTTTTGCAAAATTTTATATAACCTGATTTTTAATCAAGAAAAACTAAAAATGTGCAAATTTCCTTTGACAGGTTGTTTGCAAAAAATTTGCAATTTTTTTTCTCGCAAAACTTGTGCAATCCGTTACCTTATGTCATAGGCTTTCAAAAAAGCTAAACTTTATCAAAATCTGACAAGTGAAAGTGGGTCAAAACAAAGATTTAGTTTGTTACAGGCAAAAGCAGTCATTCAGGCAGTGTGCCTGAGGACTCAGGTAGTTAGTATTAAAGCCCGGTTTTATGCCTAAAGGGAGGGCTTTGGGTATGTAAGAAAAGTCAGAAAATTTCAACAGCCTCAGACCAATTCTTTTTGAGTTATGTAAAAAAAACTACAGGGGGGGGGTCAAATTGACCCCCCCCCCCAGCAGGAATAGGGGTTAAGAAGTCTATTTCATAAAACTGATTTTCCACAGCTTTATGTCTTTTTGCCAAATCATTTAGTTTACCTTTTTAGGAAATATTTTAATCCGTAGAATAGATTTAAAAGATTGACGCGTTTCAGACCGTTGTTGAAGTTTAAATATTTTTGGGTCCTTCTGTATTCTATCTATATATTTGTGGGTCCCTCTGTATTCTATCTATATTATGATGAAACTGTTACGTTACTTACCATACTGTCATCACGTTGTACGGAGCCCAGCAGAGAATAAATCCAAATATAAGAACTCCTGTGATCTAAAATATTCAATATTGAATTTCAGATTGTATTAAGCCGCGCTGTAATTGTTAGGTTTAATAAAAAGATAGAAATCCTACAAAAAATTGCACCGTGAAGGATGGACATGTAACGAATCGTATGCAGGGGCGTACTCAGGAATTTTTTCAGAGATTGAGTCCACTCTTAACCATCTAGAACCTGAAAACTCTGGGATAAGAAGACATCAAATACAATTAATTATTCCTTTAATGTCGTCTTCCTATCCCAGAGATTTCTGGTTCTAAAATACAAATAAGTGTATTTACTTCATCTATCTTTTTGGGGTGAATAGCCGGTTTTAAGGGTTCTGTTCTGAATCGGTCACGCCAAGAGGAACAATTGAAAGGATTAAATCTTTACCTTTACAGTCTGAAGACGAGCTTTGTCAAACCGTGTTTGATCGTTGGCATTACTTGCACTCAAGCTAGCGGACTTTCTGAATAACGAACTTTGTTCAATTAATTAAATTGATTTAATTGGTACTAACCATAGATATTTATTTAATTATTTATCTATGGTACTAACTAGCTAGTAACTTAATTGAATGATTCTTTAGAGATGATCTAATTTAATTCATAATCAACTTAATTCATTGGTTATCTAATACATTGATTAATAATTTACGAAATCTATTGATTAATTATTTACTAAATTGGTTGATAATCTACAGAATTCATCATAATCTAATAAATTGGTTGATAATGTAAGATTGATTCAAAATCTACTAAATTGATTCATAATCTACTAAATTAATTAAAAGTCTACTAAATTGATTCATAATCTAATAAATTGATTCATAATATACTAAATTAGTTGATAATCTACCAAATTCATCATAATCTAATAAATTGGTTGATAATGTAGGAAATTGATTCAAAATCTACTAAATTAATTACTAGTATACTTAATTAGTTGATAATCTACTAAATTAATAAATAGTCTACTAAATTAATTTATAGTCTACTAAATTAATTCATAGTCTACTAAATTGATTCATTATCTACCGAATTGATCCATTATTTACTAAATTGGTCAAGTTTATACCTTCTTGTGATGACGACCATGATGGTGACGTAGCAGATGAGCATGACGGTGAAGGGGAGCACACTGAGACACATGTTCACGAACACGTTGTAGATCACCTTCTAGACATTCAGACAGGTTAAGTCAAGTGTCAAAAGAATTTGTTTTCTTATCACTATTTCTTGGACACACAATGATGTAGAAGACTTTTAATATTTCAAACTTTTAATTCTCTTAGATCAGATAATCTAAATTTTTTTATATCTAAGATATCTGAGCTGGGAACTTTAGAATGGATAAACTTTAATCCTGACTTCTTGATCCGAATATCCACTGTGGAAACTTTTCATTTTTGTCCTAATCCACTCTTTTTCTCTCTCCTTGGATATCCGTTAATTGTTTTCTCCAATGAGAATATTTCTGTTCTCTCATTGGTTGCCCGCTTTTCTCTGATTGGCTGCTACAGTTTCTCAGATAATTAAATATTAATTTGAATTTTATCGTTTTTCATACACTTTTAAGATAATCTTGCAAGATTATGTTAATCTTGAGATTATCAAAAAGAGAGGATCAAGCAGTAATCCCGATATCCACCATTCTAAAGTTTTCAGCTCTGGATAATTTGAGTCTGCGTCAAAGCGATAAACAATCTTGAGAAAAAAAAAATCCATTTTTTTATGTTCACTCACCAAAACTTGATTTTCGAAGTATCCTATTGGGGTGCACTGAAAGTAGTCCGTAATAAAGGGATGGTTTTTCAGGCTCCAAACAAACAACTAAATGTTAACACGTTTTAGCCAAACAAACATTTTTCATTAATTTTCAATATTATTTAAAGTGAGAAATTAAAATGATTACAATGTTAAAAAGAAATTTGTTTTGAAAACACACTGTTTTAAAAGAGATAAAAAAAATGATAATGTTTTCCAAAAGAACATTTATAAGTACATAATTTTTTTATAGAGATTGAAAGCTAGAAATGCGAGTGCTAAAAGTGCTACAGTTCAATCCAGAACTTAAGAAACTTCAAAACAATTATATAAAATTTTGTTTTTTAAATATACTGATAAGGAATGTTGCAGATATTTAGTTTTTTAATTAAATAATTATTTGGAGCTCTTTAAAACTGTTTCCACATATTTCATGGCTATTATTTTTTTCAATTTCCGAGGTTTAGGTATAATTGTATAAAACCCCTTGAATAATTTAACGGTGCTAAGATATCTGGGGAAAGTTAGTTTAAATCAGTGTGTATTACCTGTGGAATACTGAGAATAGGCGCTGCTACCCAAGCTAGAGCCAGCATCAGTTTTGTTCTTCCACTGGAAACCCTGGTATAACGATTTTGTAAAAATTTATGCAATCCTTCTCGAAATATTGAAAATATGCAGTAAAGTTAATACAAACCTGTGATGTATAGGGAAGAGCACAGCGTGAAGCCTGAAAAAATAAAGGTTATTAAAACACTAGCTTGGGGACCCTACTTTGCCAGGTAATAAATTTCCCCAGTACAAATTTGAGACAAATCGGTTTAGGGGTTATAATCGGACAAACTAACAGACAAAGCGAGATTAATACTTCATATATACATACATACATTTACTATTTTGCTTAAGCATTTTAGTGCTTTGGTGTTTATAAGGATGGCCATTGTAATTAATTTAAATTTCAACTGTTTACAATTCTATCGGAGCAAACATATTTTTCTCTGGCTCGAATCTGACAATTTCCTTCATTGTTTACAAAGCTTAGGTTTGCCAGTAGCTTTGAAAAAACTTTAGAATAGAATGTGTTGGATATGAAATGGGGCGTACAGTCCCTTTAACATGTTAAAGAATCAAACCTGTCAACCGAGATAACCATGATGATTAGGCTAGACAGGAAGAATCCCATACTCCTGAATATAAATCAATATTAATATAATGGTGATAGAATTAAAAGGTGAATTAATGTTAAATTAGATGAACTAGAAAAGGAATTGAACCCCCCCTCCCCTCTTTGAAATATGTGCAATAATTCTGTACGATTTTGTAATCATAAAATAATTCATAATTCCGAATTATTACGATATAGTTGGTCGGTTTAAGCAAATAGGAAATTTGAAATCGGAGTAAAGCTCAAGAAGGCCAAAAAAGGATGATTAATTGATTGATTGGTGTACCTGGCGAAGATGCAGATCTTGCATAGTAGGTTTGATCCCTCCCAGGTTACTGTCACGGACCAGACTATCTCCAGAGGGGTGTGCAGTAGGATAACCTGATAATAATAATAATAATAACAATGATAATGATAATAATAATAATAATAATAATAATAATAATAATAATAATAATAATAATTATAATTTAGTCTTGTACATATTAGAACATTGAACACCCGTTATATCAACATAATTATTGAACACATGTCACTTTCAGATCATTTTTATTTGTCATAATAATAATAATAGTAATAGTAATAGTAATAATTACCATAAGGTCTGCTATGCCAAGATGAATGAGCAATAAACTCATTCGTTTCTTTTTTCTTTCAACAAACCTTTCTCTAAACAAATTCAAAAATAACAAAAATATTATATTTTCAACAAATAAACATAAAAAGAATAAAATTCAAAAAAAAGTTTATGGAGAAAAAATAGAGTTTTAGAATATTGGTCTCTAAAAAAATTCGATTTTTGAAAATTTTGCAAATCCACGAATTTTTTTTATAAAATTCGCGAATATATTTTATATTTTTTTTTATATTTTACAATGTATGCAAAGAGCACATATGTTTACAATTGAAAAAGAAGCGCCCTAAAAGCCTTATACCAAAAGCCTATTATTAAGCCTATTACATTAATTAAAATTTTTTATGGGCTTTTGACCACTCGAGGCGCTAGTATCTATAGTTGGATTATCCTTTACCTAACTAGTTTAGAGAGAGACACTGTGTTGAGGAACAGTCCTGTTATTAGGAGAAAAGAATTCATGCAGATATTAACAATCTAAACAAACATATCATTATCAAAAAATAGATTGAAGTCCGAAAATAACCAGATAACTAGTTTTACAGCCGATGGTTTAAAGGACGTATCGTTGTGGATCCGAAATTAAACTTATTAAATGGAAGGGGGGGGGGGGGCACTTGAAAATACCCTTTTTAAGTCATATTAATTTTTACAAAGTTTGACCCTCAGAAAGAAGAATTCCATGAATGTTTGAAAGTAAAAATCTGCAAGATAGTATTCTAAGTTCAAAAATAAACTCAGATTTAAGTTTGATACACAAAGAAATCAAGATAAATCTTCACGACGACAAAAAACGAAAACAAGACGATAGTTTTCAAAACGATTGCTTTTTAAAAACGTTCGTATTTTAAAACGGTCGTTTTCAAAACGATCGTTTTTAAAAAAGGTCTTATTTTTAAAATCGTTTTTCAAAGTGATCATTTTTATAAATCTTGTTGTTTCGTTAACGATCGTTAACGACGTCCCTTTGTAAACGATTGTTAAAGACGATCCTCCATTATTGATCTTCAACGACGACTCCTCAATAACGATTGTTAACGACGATCCTTCGTTAACGATCGTTAACGAAGAAAGGAAGAGACATTCGTTTTTCGTTTTATAAAGTTCAAAACAAATGGGTAGTTTTTAAAAACGATCGTTTTCGAAAGCGATAAAAAAACGATCATTCAACGATCATTCTCAAAAACGATTAACAACCCTAGGTATTTATAGAAAATCCACCAGATTTTAGAAAAATCCTAAAAGATGGGTTTTACAGACTTTTGTTTAGTGAATAAAACCCTAACTATAAATTTGTAAAATGTGTTTAAAAATTGGGTTGTTTAAATCTGTGAAGCGAGAGTGGGATTAACCCATCTAAAAGATATGTTAATCTTTAAACTAAAGGAAAACTTTTCAAATATCAGGTAAAAAATGAAAAGATAGAAGTGAAGATGAGTATGCGGATGAGGATGAGGATGACAATGAGGATGAGGATGAGGATGGGGATGAGGATGAGGATGAGGAAGAGGAAGAGGAAGAGGAAGAGGAAGAGGAAGAGGATGAGGATGAGGATGAGGGTTATTTTAAGGACTGTAAGTTTAATTAAGTGACCCTCCATGCAAATATGGTAATGTCCTATTCACAACAATACCCTTAAAAAGATTCTAAATTATAAACTTATCAAGTCAGAAAAACGACGCTATCCTTTAGATTTTCGATTAGATTAAGGGTATCGTTGTAAATCGGGCATTGCCATTTTTGTACGCTGAGGGTCACGGAAAAAAGTCTTAATTTTGGCTAAACATCCTTTATATGAAATTCTAAAACGTACCATTGATTGAACCGTTTTTCTCCATTTCAAGAACTACACCGGAGACTAAAACGGACATTTTAAATCCGAAAACTCTGAAAGTATGAATATTTTGAACATTTTCAACATTTTGAATATTTTGAACATTTTCAACATTTTGAACATTTTGAACAATTTGAATATTTTGAACATTTTGAACATTTTGAGCATTTTGAACGTTTTGAACATTTTGAACAATTTGAACATTTTGAATATTTTAAACATTTAGAATATTTTGAACATTTGAACATCAAGAGGAAATGGAAAACTAGTATTTCCAGAAATAGTTATTCTTTTCATAACAAATAGGTTTCCGCTTAAGTACAAATATATTTATTGGCCAGATTAAGTATTGATCTACATCTTATGTATGATATACGCGGATTACTATAATTACTCTTCCATATCCCGGCGGTGTGGTCATAACTTTGATTGAAGGATGATGCATCCTTAAATTTGAAACTGCCCACTTTGAATATTGAGATCAATCCTTCAAAATTAACGATACTCAAATCAAAAGTACCGAACTCTGGAAGTAGTTATAAAGGAAAGGGCCCTATAATTTTCTCACCCCTGAACAACAATGACCATACAAATTTAGTTTTTTCTTAATTCTTTTGATTTGCTTCTACTTTTGTAAAAGGAATTGCAGTTATTGTTTATAGCTCAATTTTTTACTTATTATACTTTTCTTTTCTGCTTTCTGAGATGAGAAGAGATAGGATAGTATAAAATAAGAAAAGATGAGATAAGTCGAGATGAAAAAAGATATAAGATAAGATGAAATTAGATAAGTTAAGTTGAACTAAGATATAAGTCAGGATAGGATAAGAAGAGATTAGACGAGAGAAGATTAGATGAGATGAGATGAGTTGAGATTAGATGAGAAAAGATAAGATAAGATGAGATTAGATGAGATGAGATAAATAAGATAAGATAAGATTGGATAAGTTAAGTTGAGCTAATTGATAGGACAGGATGAAAAGAGATTAAACGAGAGAAGATTAGTTAAGATGAGATGAGATTAGATGAGAAAAGATAAGATAAGATTAGATTAGATAAGATGAGATAAATATGATAAAATGAGATTAGATAAGATGAGATAAATAAGATAAGATGAGATTAGATAAGATAAGATAAATAAGATAAGATGAGATTAGATAAGATGAGAAGGGAAGAGATGGGATGAAAAGATTGGATCACATTCTCCAATAGTTTTCACGATCTAACTAAATCCCTCGGAGTTTGAAAGTGTATATTTCTCCTCTCTGAGAGAAGATTTGTCTCTAGGTCTCATTGCGGAGAATAGCGGAGAATACACGGAGATCTCCCCCTCTCTCTCTCCCAGTCTCTCTCTCTCTCTGGAATATTCCCTCACTGATAAATACATTGTGTAGCAACAAAAAAGTAAGAACGCTCTTGCAGTAGATATTAACAAATTTACCAACAAAACATAGTTATAGCGTCTATGTAAAGCTAATTTCAAGTTTCTAATCATTACTCCGCACTTTGAAGTTAAATTTGGCGCTACGACATCTGCTCTATGGCCATTTGCTCTAGTTCGATTTAATCTATCAAGTCATTTCCTCTATAGGTCATTTGCTCTATATTTAATCTGCTCTATACCTCATTTGCTCTATGACTAAAGACGTCATTTGCTCTATAACCTAAAAATACACTATAAAATAGCTTTTATTGGAATTCCTAAGCGTAACTTGACTATGAAATGCGGGATTTTTTTTTAGAAAATTCGCAAATAGCGGTTTTAATCAGTTCTTCAAAGTTCATCATGACAGAGAGACTGCTTAATAATAAGAGGGGTAAAAAAACCTAATATGTGGTGAAAACTATATTTATTCTACTCTAAACAAACAGGGTGTCTATCAGTACTGCAGATGTCTTAAATATAGAAGGCAGAATTGTTTTGCCGTGGCTAGAACTGAAAATTCTAGTTTGTTTGAAGTGATGTACGGTTGTAGGTTGTACCTGAGGAGAGCTGACATGGGCAAAAAAATGCGAAGCTATAGCAATGCCCGGAACTGCAGCTAGTATGGGTGAAAGTTTAAACTTAAAGAAAAAAGCAACTTACTTATACCACTCCAATCTTATAATAAACAAGACGTTAATTTCATTTGGCATTACAAGCTAGACTTAGTTTTTAAACCCCCATGACATTTGAGGATCATATAAATGTCTTTATCTTCTCAATAGCACCTCAGAAAAAAGTAGTTGTAATTGAAAACATTGGAGATTTCGAATAAAATAAAAAGAAGTTAAGATTCTTTTGATTCTGCATTGTGAGTAAAAATATGAACACATTTTTATAAGAGATGAAAGAAAATATAAATAAGTTTGCCGGATAACCACCCCCCCCCCTCCTAGTTCCCCATGCATCTCTTCATTTTATTTTTATGTAACTGTATATTCAAGCGTTCGTTGACCCCTCTATCTGCCAGGAATATTTCAGTTTTGATTTTAAGAAATGATCTGTATAAACACTGTCTATCAGGGTACAGTGGAAATCATAATTAATTATAATACGTTTCACAGGATTTCTCTTCTTTTTTTTCAAGATGTCATGATTTCCTAATTCACAATTTTACGATTAATTGAAATTACAACTTAATCCCCCCCCCCCCATTATTTAACTTTGTTTTGTGCAATTTTCTTTAAAAGGAACTAAACAGAATAAAAACTTATCCCTATATATTTGCAACTTGATGATGTAAACTAGGGTTTCCAACGCAAAGGGATTTTACTTGCGCGCAATTGCGGGCCCTTTAATTTACTCATTATAATTCCGCGCAATACGAGAACAATACCTTGCAATTCCGCGCAACTGTATTCCGATTGAAAACCCAAATGTAAACCTTTTGAAATTTCAATCTTAGGCTATTGAGTTTGGCGGAATTCATCACATATATTAAGCTTGCTTATAAACAGTCTCATCAATTTTAAGACAGTGTCGAATTCGAACTTGGGCTTAGATTTTACCGCTCTAACTCACTTATGCTTTACTGTAGCCCTTTACATGTATATTTTAGCACTATAAAGCACTTGTTATTAGCTTTGATTTTCAAGAAGTAATTTGCAAAATACTCATTGATTTTTGGCTTGATACGCTAGGGTAACACTCGGGGCTCAAAGTTTTTTAATTTGTCATTTTATTTGCAAATTTTTACAAAGGAATTGAGTTTTTGCCACAAACTCAGATTTTCTAATTCCTATAATTTAGCAACCCGTTTTCCTAGACCTTTGATATTTCAAACTATTAATTCTGGTAGATCAAATAGTCTAAGTTTGAAATATCAAAGGTTTACACCATCAGGTTGCAAAGATATAGGGGTTAGAAAATGTAAGTTTGTTGCAAAAACTCAATTCCTTTCATCTCTTAAACTTTCATGAATTTGTAAATTTAATCTCTAGTTTAATACTGCAACTGAAAGAAAAGATTGAGAAGAATTCATTTTTTATTTTAAGCGAATGCAAAATTTTCTTCAAAAGATTTCCAAGAATTGCGAAAGTTTGTTCTTTTCTTTTTTCCCCAGATAAATCATTTTTAGGATTTAGAAGGTTTGAAAAGAATCGACGAGCTAGAAAGAATATAGTTAAAACTTCAATGTGCCTTCACACATGTTTCCGCTTGCATAAAGAAAAAATGGGGTAGGGGGTGACCGTAATTCCACCCCCCCCCCTTCTTTACTGCCATCAAAACCAAAATACCATGAAAACAATATCAAAAGCATTTTTAAAAACTTTATTGTAATCCAATTTTCGTTGTATATGCACAAATACACAATTCACATTGCACAAGTTCAGAGCTGGGAACTCTTGTAAGTGGATGTTGATCTCGATTTTTTGTTAATGAATAAATTATTAATTTCATCTGTATGCGCTTTCCACTGAAATGCAGAAAACCAACAGCCAGTCAGAAATTACAAACTTATGTGCTCAACTATTGAGAGAATGGAGAAAGAGATCAAGAGATCAAGCAAATAATCCTTAAGTTTTAAAGTTCCCACAGTGGATATCGAGATCAAGCGATGGGGATAATTGGTATCAGTTCAGGAAACGTAGGTTCATTATTTATCAAGAAAAAAGAAGACATTTAAATTGGAATAAAGCTTAATTCCAAATGTGTGTCTCCAGAAAATTAATTTATATCAGCTGTCAGGCAAAACGTATTTTGATTTATTCGATTTCTAAACCTAAAATAAATAAAAAGATTCTTTCTGATCATCGAAATTACACATATTACAGTGACAACCAGAAAACTAACAGAAGACAAACCAGAGTGAGATCAAAGGTATTTTTGTCTATAGTTCAACAACCTTTCAACTTACGAATTTGTTTATTTTATACTTTTTCATTAAAAATGTATGTTCCGACAAAACAGTATTTGAGAAAAAGGCAAAAAATTATGTATAATGGGTAAAATTGTGTCCGAAAGTCACAGCTTTCTGAAAAATTTACAGAACCATTGAATCAACGTGAAGTGTATTTGATGGTGGTTGGTGATGCACAACAAAGAGACACTTAATACAATTTTTATAGTCAAAACTTGAGACTTTTTAAATGTGTAAATCCTGAGTTTAAGCGCATAGTCGACGTTCAAAATCGTACTTTTGGGTTGATACGTTTTAAGAATTGTTTTTTTTATTAAATAACGACGACAAAAAAATGTTAAAAAATTCTACAGTAAACTAATTAGTTGTTAGGAATAGGTTGAGAAAATAAAAATTGACTCTTATCATCGAAAATATGTAATCTTATTAAATTGTAAGTTTCCATAATCTCTCTTTAATCACAAAGATTTTCTGCAGATTTTCCGGAATTTTTATTAAAAAGACGACATTTGAAGACTTTGAAGAAATCTGCAAACAAATTCATAGAAAATAAGAAATTCAATATAATGATGAAAAAGGAAATAATTAATTCTAACTTCGATTTATTGACAATTTTCTATTTCTAAACATCTAATTAGTTTACTATAGAATTTTTACTCTGTTTTTCGTCGTCGTTATTTAATAATTTAAAAGAATCGATTCCGAAAACGTACCCACCCAAATTCATGATTTTGAACGTCGACTTTACGCTCAAACTCAGTAACTATACATCGTGGAAACGTTTTATATGTCTCAAATGAATTCTAAAGAATTGTTCCACAACACTATACTCAGTTTAACTACCTTACATAGCCGGTCTGTCCCTTTAAAGTCAAAACTTGAGACTAAAAACTGTCTTCTTACTTCAGAGTTTTCTTGTTATCACTGTAGGTTATTTAAATTCGTTTAAATTTCAGTATTTTTAGTCCTAACTTTAAATCAACTTAAACTTTATTAGCAACAAAATACTGTAAAGATTGTAAAAACTAGTTGCAAATGTCTCAAGAATGATTTGTTGAATACTATCCCTACAGCAGCCGTTGGAATCTCTAGAGTAGAAGCCGTAGAAATTTCCGAGAAATCAGACCAACCATATGTCTATATAATATAAACACTGATTGCAAAACTAGAATAAATATGCACAGAAATACATTCGTCATGACAGAAGAGAAAACAAAACTAAAAAAATCAACAATTAATTTAAGGTTTAAACTTATGAATAAATTTTAATTGTAAACTAGGAGAACTTAAATATCGATATTAATACATTTACAAAAGTCACAACTTTTGTATTGTGAATTTTGGGATCAAGATCTACTGATTAATTTAATCTATCTTCAATATCCCATTAAATACCTAAAAAAATACAATTAAATATTTTTTGAAGTTCGAGATTGTCTAAATTTTCAATATCTTCCTAATCCACATCCATGCAAGGTATTCACCTCAGGAAGGGTAGAACCAAGGTTGTATAATAAGGTTATATACACTAAATGTGCTTCAGTGTTACCCACAAATAATAAGAATGTAAAGACGACTTGAAACTCTTTAAATTTAACGAACCCAATCTTAAAATAAGTATTATATATGTCTTGAATATGGTGTATAAATGAATTAGTCAATAATGTGACAAATAATGAAAGACTGTTATAGTTGCTGGGAATGATGAAAATTAGAAAAAAAGTATAAAGTTTACAGGGTCTAGATAGATATCGGGGATTACTCTCTTGAAATGGAAGGTCAGGTGAAATTACGCGTACAGTTTCTTTAACATCAAGTTGCTGATCACGGTTCAATTAGAAAGCAATGTTTATAGTTGTGAAAACTAATTATTTTCATTTGCATGGCTTCCCTACATGTAACTTGCGCATTTCTACGACAAGAAAACATAAAAATGTAAACAGAATTAAAGCTAGAAAAAACGTTAGCATCTTTCTTATTATTGATCTTGGCTCTCCACTCTCCAGTGCGAATACAAAGAAAAAAAAGAAAAATTTTAATGAAAATATACAACATTAAAAGATCTAGCGCAAAGGAAACTCTTAAAAAAATTAAATTAAATCATGAAAATTATAGATATTCTCCAATGTGTCTATGTTTGCAATAAAAATTCTCTCTTTTACTTGGTATAACCATCAAGCCGTTTTAAACAAATCCTGAGTCCCCCCCCCCCCACTCAGCCATTTAGAATTTATTTCTGTACGTTATATTTCACTGGGCATTTATTATTTAATTTGTCTTTTCATGGTCAAATATGATTTAAATGGTTTAAGTTTAAGACATCATACAATATACATTATAAATATACAATACTTGGCTTTCATTTTAACTTTTAAATATTTCAGTATTTTCTTAAAATTTAGCGGATTTTCAAATTTTACAAAATTCAAAAGTTTGGAATCAACTCAATTGTTACTTTGAGCATCCTGGGGTCAAGTGAGATCCAGGCGGGCCCCACACCAAGTTCAGCAGTTTTGACGTTTATCGGTTACAAACAAACAACCATCCAAACAGATAAGGAAAGCATATATATGAAGTTTAAATTTTTTTTATCCTGAACCAACCTGTCTAATACTATTTATTGTCCAGATTAAAGCTAATCAGTTCTTTTTCAAGGAGGAATGCAGTTTAAAGAGACTGAGCCTAACTTACTAGATGGGCATGTAAATAACACAACGGTACCATTTACACTTTTATCTGAACAAAAAAGATGATTCCTTTATAAATATTGATTTTTTTCAATTTCGGTTTCTCTATAAAATTCTATAAAAATCTAAAATAGCCCAAATATTTTTTTTGTGACTAAAGCTACAGATCTAAAAACTATATTTTTAAAAAACCCTTGATAAATGCATATAGAAACATGTGTCACACTTTGATAATTGTTTAAAACAAAACAAAAAGTATTGTTTTTCTCACTTATTTGACCCTTTTTAGGCATTTTTTTAACCCTCCCTAGCCCTGCAAACTAAAAAAGTTATCGGTCTATTTTTTTCTATGAGCTGGCCTCGAAAAATTGGGCTATGAACATGCATTTCAACCCTATATACCTATGCTCTAAGGCCTTTTTTCTAGGGGGGAGGGGGCGCCAAACGCCCCCCCCCCGGCTATACATAGATTCAGGCCCCCCAGCCTTTATAGGGTTGAGAATATTTTTATAGTTTTTAAAATTCAGTGGATAATGGATATAATATAAAAAAGCCGGAACCGCGGGTAAGTCAGAAAATTTTAACAGCTTTCGGCCAATTTTCAAAGAAACCTGTTAGGACAAAAAGTGTTTATTCGAGAGAAACGAAAGAAATGCGATGAACAAATATAATGATAGACTGCTTCTCTAGGCAAAGGGACTGTAAGCGTAATTTCAAGTGACCCTCCATGCAAAGCTGACAATGTCCGATTCACAAAGGATCCTTGAAATCTTTATAAAATCAATTATGTGGAAGATATTGTCGTTTTTCTAGTTTTAACATTCTTTAGTTCTGATAATTCCTATCCGTTTTCCAGGTGTAAAATTCCGCAAGTCACTTTTGTAGAGAAATCGCAATCGAAAAATTAAACATATTGATATTTAATTGTATACATTATTAGATAGTGTTGTGAACCGAGTATCTTTGCATTTAGGGTCACGTAAATTACGCTAGCAGTCCCTTTAATAATTAGATAACGGGTTGTAAAAGAGAAAGAATGCTGCTTATTACGTAAATATATAAATATACCAATATAAACCAGCAGATGGTCCCAGTACAGTCTGCTGCTTTAATATGTAATCAGTAATCAGTTACTCCTGAACCCTCACACGGTGAACACGTGTACGCAATTATCACATTACACTGATACAGTGCAATTATCAAATTGGCGCATTTATACTATCTTCATTCTTGATCTAATTTGTAATTCAACAAAAACAAAAAGAGTGTCTTAACAGTTGATTCTAATCCATATTACAAAATTTAAGCAATACAATCTTAATTCTTGATTATATCAATATTAATATAAACCAGGAAAATGTCCAAATTATTCATTTTAATCCTAAAAATTGTAAAAATTACTTATCATTAAACTTGATAACGCTCTTTTAAGGTATTTCGTCTTTGCCACAAGATCATTGCAACCCATTGCTGTAGACCTTAGATATTTCAAATTATGAGTTTGGTTGGAGCAAATAGTTTAAGCTTGAAATATCAAAGGTTTTCACCATCAGGTTGCAACGATTTATAGTGGTAAGAATATTTGAGTGTGTAGTCATTTTAAAACTTAAAATTGGGCCGGTTCGTGTGAGTTGCAAAATTAGGCCGGTTCGTGTGAGTTGCAAAATTTGGCCGGTTCGTGTGAGTTGCAAAATTGGCACGGTTCGTGTGAGTTGCAAAATTAGGCCGGTTCGTGTGAATTGCAAAATTGGCACGGTTCGTTTGAGTTGCAAAATTAGGCCGGTTCGTGTGAGTTGCAAAATTAGGCCGATTTGTGTGAGTTTCAACAAAATTAGGCCAATTCGTGTTAGTTGCAAAATTAGGCTGGTTCGTGTGAGTTGCAACCAAATTAGGCCGGTTTGTGTGAGTTGCAACAAAATTAGGCCAATTCGTGAGAAATGTAAAATTAGGCCGGTTCGTGTGAGTTGCAACAAATTAAGGCCAGTTTGTGAGAGTTGCAAAATTAGGCCGGTTCGTGTGAGTTGCAAAATTAGGCTGGTTCGTGTGAGTTGCAAAAAATTTCGGCCCAATCGATTTAGTAGTTACAGACAGACAGGCAAACCAAACTATAATGATTCTGTAATGTCCTGTTCCTTGGCCTTCGTTGAGTTACTTACGTCCTATAATCAGATTTTTATCATAATTCCACATGACGTATAGGGGATAAGAACAAAATATCTTCGTTTCAAAAGTCAACCAGTGAAAAATGCGTGAGAATGAATGTGTTTATTATTCTTTCTTGGCAGCAACACTATCTAAAAACAAATCTAAAATTCATTTTAAAAATTTAAAGAAAAATATATTATTTCCATTTCTTAAAATCTACGAAATTTTTCTTTTTTTTACATTATGAATTGGAGTACTGATATATTGCTTATTTGGTTTTGTAATCAATCTAAACTCTTATTAATTTTTTAGTGTTAATCCTCTAAAACTTCTTTATTTTCAACTTCAAAGTTTGTAATGCATAGGGTAGAGAGAAGGACAGAGAAACGGCTGGTTGGCGTAAAACAAAAATAGTCAATAACTTTTTTATTAATATTAAGCTACAGATTTAAAGTATAGAAGCTCTTGAAAATTGTTAAAATTTGTCTTTAGTAAAGATAAATATTTTTTCAAAATTTTCCGACGTACTTTTTGAACTTTAAAAAAATCTCACTCTAAGTGAAAGGTCTATTTTCTTTCAATGAGCTGGCCTTGAAAAGCTGGACTAGGAACATGTATAACACTCACATATATCTCAACTCTAAGGGCAAAATCGGATAGGGTTAAATGAAGATTAAATCGGATAGGGTTAAATGAAGATTAAATCAACGAAGAGCTTAACGTTGCAAAGCATAGGCTGATGTAAAGAAATAATAATCTGAAAAAAAACATAATCTATAATTAAATACTTTAACAAAAATTCTATTCTCAACTAAATGCAATTTCTCAACTAGAAAACCCTTTCATTGCATCTGTATCATTGTATGTAATAAATGCAAATTTTCAACAAAAGAATATGGACGTATTTTCTACAAGCCACTAATTCAAATCATCAAAAAAAGCTAAAATGGGTATCTCTGGAATAGATAGGTCTTTTATTAGTTTATCGATATTTTCAAAATTGTTTGAGTTGACTCCTAAAAACGTTGAATTTTTGGGCTCTTAGAAAATTTCCATCTTAAAAACCGTTTTTCGCCTATCACTATTTTTACGATTTCAAAGTTTATGAATTCTGTATATCAAGCCTAAAGACGAAGCCATAAATTCATATTTTGATCCCCCAAAAAACGCTTTTATTAACAAGTTAACCAAATTTAATCATCATAAAAATTTTCTTAAATAATAAAAATTTCTAAACTAATGTTTCTACATGCTTCATGTGTACACATTTTCTTTCTAGATTTTTCCCATTTGCAGCTTAGCTTGCAATTGACAGTCGTTCTTGTCTATCTAATTTGGTCATCTTTGGAAAAACTACTTATTTTTTATTCATAAATATGTAATTATATTTTCGTTAATTTGAATTATTTCAGATTGAACAATGGGATTACAACCAACTTGATTAGTGTAAAACCTGATAAGAAAATATACAATCCTAAGTTATAAACAAAATGGAGAATAGAATTTTATTTTTTGTAATTTTGTTGCTCTCAATAATATCCCCACATTTAGCAGAAGACACTCTTTTAAGGTAAAACTATTTTTGACGCAAAGTATTTAAAATTTAGAGGTTTAAGTTGAGCATTAAGTGTAAATATTTCTTACAGAAAGTCTTATTAGTTACTCATTGCTAGAATGTTTTAAAGAATTATATTTCATAAATTAGACTTACATCAGCAGGTAGAAGAAATATGTTAAGCACTAAAGCACATCATTTTGCATGGTTTTATAACTTTTTATACAAATATATTCTAGCAATATTCTAAAAAAAATCTATCTAAAACTTATTTTAATATAATTTGTTGCCTCTTACGAGAATAATATCAAAATTTGCAATAATTTCTACAAAATAATATTTTATTCAAAATAACTGATTAATTAAGATATTCTAGGGTTAAACGGAGATCTGCGTTATCTAATATAATTTCCAACTATTTTCACAAGGAAAGCTCTTTTACCATATAATCTACACAAGTCAATTAAAAATGTTCCAAAGATGTATATTTTTTCTAAAAAGAAAATTTAAATAATTAAAGAGAGCTATTATTAGGATCCTTTTTATCTTTCAAAACATGGATCCCCTCCCCCAAGCCAAAGGAACAATAACAGACACATTCTAAAACCGGTTCCTTTAAGATTAGGTCCTCCGATAAGAATTCTTCCCCACATGCCCAAATCCTCAATGAAAAGCCCGGGAAATATCCCTGCTCCCTTATTGGTCGGCGGAACACAGATGATTCACGATCCAGCCAAGATGGCGGAGGAAATGAACCGAAAAAGAAATGAAGAAAATCCACAAAAATTTTCACAGCTTATAAAACAGGTTACTTTGAACATTTGATAAAAAAATCCCTTGAACATTAAGTAAATTATAAGCAGAAAACCGTTATTATTTGGAAAGATATTTGTCGGAGTCACAAAAAAAACTAGACAACGTTTAAAATATTGAAATTGGACAAATGGGCTTTACTCAGTGGTTCAAGACGCATCTTTCATGATACTCATGACAACATGGTTTGAACAAATTTAAGAATCAACCTTCCCTTATGATCGCTGTTTTTTTACTTTGTTATTTACAAGATGAGTTTTGATTTTTTCAATTATTTCTTTTACAAATGTTGCTAATGTATGATATTTTGCTGGTTCAAAAAGGATTTGAAATTTTCGATGGAATAGTTTCACACTTAATATTAATTCTAAATTACTGAATCGAAATATTAACATTTTTTTGTTTTAGACTAGTAATGAACGATTAGAAGATGATGGAAGCAGTTACAGTATAGATTTGAATTCAAATTTTAATAACAATAATAAGGAGACAAAAATCAAAACAAGCGAGAAACTTTTTGCATCTGAAGAGGAGGAAAAGCATGCCGGTTTTGTAGTTACAGGTTAGAAATAAAAAAAAAAAAATGGTTGTAGGTGCAATGCATACATTTTTTACATTCTTCTGGTTTAACATTTTATAGGAAATCCATGGGTATCCTGGGGAGGACAAAAGCGAAAAAATCGAACTTTTCTTTAAAATCAATATTTTTATTTAAAACTCGAATTTGCTTTCCAAAATTCGTTTTTTAAATTCCACGGGCAACGCCGTGAACTTTTGTTAGTAATATATTACACATACAAGAATATTTAATTAAGAACAAGAGTTTGCGAATTTGCTTTTTTTTACTTTCGTTTTTAGACGATATAATCTTCCAGTATCCCGGAGAGAAAACAAAAGGTAAATATTTTTAATGAAAAAAATATAATATTAATATTATAATATTAATATTTTATTCTGTTATTTTTAAGGACCTCCATTTACACCATTTGTAGAGAGAACTGAAGCCCCTGGTATTACATTCAAAGATGAAAATGAACTAAGGTGATAAAGAAAAATTATTTATAATACAAAAAATAAAAAGTAAATATTGAAAATTTAATTAAAATTAATTATCAAAGTTAAAAGTTTAGAATAAAAAATTTAAAATTGTTTTGTCTTAATTATAATCATGGGTTTGCTGTTCTAAACAATTATCGGAAAGACTAAACCAATTGAACCTTATTCAAACCAATTGGGCCTTATTTAAACTTTATAGCACATGTGCTATAATGTACAGCTAATTAAGCTTCATAGCACGATGATTACTTTATAGCACGTTCATATGAAATTCACAATGAAGTGAGTAATAATGATAAAGTACACAATAGTTTCATAAAATATTTAATCTATAATGTACTTTATCATTATTACTCACTTAATCATTATTACTCACTTTATCATTATTACTCATTTTGTCATTATTACTCACTTTGTCATTATTACTCACTTTATCATTATTACTCACTTTATCATTATTACTCACTTTGTCATTATTACTCACTTTATCATTATTACTCACTTTGTCATTATTACACACAAACAGAAATTATATTTCTAATTTTCAAAATGTTCTAAGAATCTTAATTTCAGAATATTTTTGAAAATTTATTAAAAGTTTTTTTTTGTGCTGCCTCATACCTTTGCACAATGATCATAATAGCTTTTGACTTGTTCTAACATTTTAAAATTGTTTTAACTACGAGCCCATCTTCAAGTTTAACCTTTAATTGGTGTTCTAACAATAACAAAAATAATTTTCACAAAATTTTTTCCTGGATTCAAAAAAAGTTTTTTAAATTCTGAATATCCATTAACCTTCCCTACCGTCATGTGAGGTCACACAAAAAAATTTGGGCCGGATCGGTTCAGCCGTTTTGACGTTTTTCCCACACTAAACGATTTTATCAGGAAACTAAAGTTTTGCTATTAAAGTCAATCCACTCAATTTAGAATCTAAAGCTAAGAACATTGCCGTGGCTCTCCCGAGTTCCCAAATCAAAATTTTAGGCAAATCGGTCGTGGGGTCCTGAGATATCATCGTACAAACAAATATACAAACAGAGATTATAATTTTAAAGGGAGTGTTTGCTAAAAATGAAATGCGATGCGATAAAAAAGCGCTTTTGATCGCTACTTATCTTTACATTTGTATATAGTTTATATTTTATAATTTTATTTCTCTTTTGCTTGCGCAACTATCTAAGAATGCCGTGCTCCACTCACATTTTTCAAAATCCGTTAAAAACGTTTTCTAAAAAACAAAATATAAGAAATTAATCAAAAAATATCATACAATATAAACTATATACAAATGTGGCGAAAGATAATCGATGACTATAGGTTTTAATATCTGAATGTTATGTTTTAAACTAAATTGATTTTTTACGGTCTAAGTCGTACGTTGCAATTTTCTCAATTTATATGGACGTTAAGTTATTCGGTATGAGACGTCTTTAACAATTTTCTCCTTATACACGCAACAGATAGAAGTAAGATTAGTTGCGATCAAAAGCGCTTTTTTATCGCATTAAGCCTATACCCCCTTTCATTCTTCGCGAGCACTCCCTTAAAATATATAAAGATAACTTTTAAGGAAACTGGTGGAAACATTTAGTTCTGCGTACTCCAATGGTTCCAACACTGGATTTCTTCAAGATTTTGAAAATGAAATTACAGTTCCATCAAACTTTTTATCCGACTATCCATCCAACTATCCACCCAAGGCCAATGGTGAATTGTTTGAGTTTGCAAACAATTTTGAGGATTTTTCCCGAGCAGAAAATGCAGATTTTTTCGAGGAGCAGCCCAGATTTTCCAGGGTGCCCTCTGCTTCGCCTCTAGGTTGGAGGCGGGAGGATGCGGATGAGAACGGATATTCTGGAAAACAAAAACAAGATTTTCCCACACCCCTGTATCCTACTAAACCTGTGAGACTAGTTAGACCAACTACACATTTTGTTCCTACGGCGCAGACAACCAGAGCTCCTATCAGATATTCGGAACCCTTGAGGTATTTGACAAAAGGACTGTAAGCGTAATCTAAAGTGACTCTAATGCAAAGTTAAAAATGCTGGATTCTCAACGTTACCATTGAAACTTTTATCTGTTCAAAGAAGTAAAAAATGTTGTTTTTCTAGGTTTAAAAGGTTTAAAAGGGGGTTTCCTGCGTTGGAAATTCGCGAATCCTCTTTTGTAGAGAAACCACAATTGAAAAAATTCTGTTTTTAAAATCATAAACATTGATATCCAATTCATATTTGATCAGGCAAATCTTTTTAAGACATTACCATCTTTGCATGGAGGGTAACTTGAAATTACGCTTACAGTCTCTTAGACATAGAGATTTTCAACTGAACACTTGCCTCAAGCTCTAATTGTTTTATGTTTGCACCTTTGAGAATTCAGGCCTTTGATATTTCAAAAGCTAAATATCAAAGGTTAAGACAATCAGGTTGCAAAAATAAACGAGCTAGTAAACCAGAGGTTGAAGCGAGAAATCACTTGCGCTTGAAATATTATAAAACTAACGTACAACGAAGAAAACGTTTTAGAACATATAAAATGTTGATAAGTCATACCTGAGAGCTTTATTCATCCAGTTTTGTCCAGTTTTGTTCGTACTCTTAAAGGTACACATTTTGTATTGCTGGATTTTAATTGTTACTGTCACCAGAATCAGGTTCCACAGTTTCTTGAACCGAAAAGAATAAAAGAACAGAAGTGCCGGCAATTATCAGAGAAAATTTCTCAAATTTTGATTTCTTTTGTATTCACAAAGAATATAAAACAGACATTATAAAACTTTACAAAAACGTGAAAGAAGCCTAAATAATAAAAAAACGTTTCATAAAATTTTTTTATGTAAACAATTCTTTATTATAAAGTATATAACTGTAAATCCTGATTCAAAGGTATAATTATAACTCTTGGCTAAACAAATGGTGGCTCCAACAATCCCTTCATGTAGTTTTAATTTTGTTCAGGTATAGAAATCCATTGGATAAGGATTTTAATTATGACGATATTGAAGTTTTTCCGACCAAAACAAACCAATGTCATCCGTACAACAACAACAACAACAACAAAACCACCACCACCACCAACAACAACAACAACAAAAACAGCAGCAAGACCACCACCAACAACAACAACAACAAAGATACAACCCGCCCGTGTACACCTCGACACCGATTCCTAAAAAATACGAGGAGAACGTGAAATCAATAGAAAATGTTGGATTCATGAACGAGTTTGCTCAAGATGGTTTCTTTGATACACAAAAACTTTCAGTCGGACAAAATGAGAGAATAAAGAAAGATTCAAACGAGAAAGAATATAAGGAAAATGCTTTTTAAACAAGAAATATATAGATTGAGTTTCTTAAAAGACTTATTTGTTATGGCCAATTATTGATTCGGTGCCTTGCATGTTCATCTTCCCTTGTGTTTTAACGTTTTCAACACAATATCAGGCATTAAAAGTAACGTTATAATACTTGCCGACTTATCTGCGTATGTTGCTAGAAAAAAAAACAATCAAAAAATTCTATATCTATATTTTTTTTGAGAAGAAAAACACATGAAACAGAGACTGAGCTGAGCGTGCTATTAATAGATTTAAAATACAAAAGTTTAAACCTCTGCATTGATTATGTTGTATAAAACAGTTCAAATATATTGCATGGAGTACATATTTTTTTTTCAAAAAAAGTTTTCTGACAGGCAGGGGCAGCCAATTTTAACAGAGAAAGAAATTACAACGATATATTTGAAGTGGAAAAATATGAGAAAGAATCCCAGAAAAATAGAATCAGAGATTTCCACAAAAATAATCCAAATGGTTACAGTGATTATCAGAATAATCAGAACGGTAACAATGGCTATCAGAATAATCAGAACGGTTACGGTGACTATCAGAATAATCAGAATTGGAATGGAGACTATCAGAATAATCAGAATTGGAATGGAGACTATCAGGCAAATGAAAGAAATAATAATGATGACTATCAAAAAGACTACCAAAGTTACAAGGCAAGGAGAACATATAAATATTTTAAAACAAATTTTTAAAAAATCGATATTTTCAGCAACATTTTTTATAAACTTAGAACAGTGACACTAAAGGTAAAAATCATGATTTTTTCAGAATAATTTTTTTATTAAATCACGAATGTAAAAAAAACCCTATGATAAAATATTTTAAAACATATGTTTTGCTTTCTTACAAGGATTACCAAAATGAAATTAACACTGAAAACTTTGATGATTATGACTACAATTCATATCAGGTATAGTTAGAATTGCAAAAAGAGCTGTCTAACTCTTCTAATTCTTCTAATTCTTCTCATTCTTCTCATTCTTCTAATTCTTCTAATTTTTCTAATTCTTCTAACTCTTCTAATTCTTCTAATTCTTCTAATTCATCTGATTCTTCTAATTCTTCTAATTCTTCTCATTCTTCTCATTCTTCTCATTCTTCTAATTCTTCTAATACTTCTAATTCTTCTCATTCTTCTAACTCTTCTAATTCTTCTAATTCTTCTAATTCTTCTCATTCTTCTCATTCTTCTAATTCTTCTAATACTTCTAATTCTTCTCATTCTTCTAACTCTTCTAATTCTTTTAATTCTTTTGATTCATCTAATTCTTCTAATTCTTCTAATTCTTCTAATTCTTCTCATTCTTCTAATTCTTCTAATTCTTCTAATTCTTCTCATTTTTCTCATTCTTCTAATTCTTCTAATTTTTCCAATTCTTCTAATTCTTCTAATTCTTCTAATTCATCTAATTCTTCTAATTCTTCTAATTCTTCTAATTCTTCTAGTTCTTCTAATTCTCCTAATTCTTCTAATTCTTCAAATTCTTCAAATTCTTCAAATTCTTCAAATTCTTCTAAATCTTCTAATTCTTTTAATTCTTCTCATTCTTCTCATTCTTGTAATTCTTCTAATTCTTCTCATTCTTCTCATTCTTCTCATTCTTCTCATTCTTCTAATTTTTCTGATTCTTCTAATTCTTGTAATTCTTCTAATTCTTCTAATTCTTTTAATTCTTCTAATTCTTCTATTTCTTCTAATTCTCCTAATTCTTCTAATGCTTCAAATTCTTCAAATTCTTCAAATTCTTCAAATTCTTCTAATTTTTCTAATTTTTCTAAATCTTCTAATTCTTCTAAATCTTAACTTTAGAACTGTCAATAAAGCCCAATAGTCCAAACACAGTTATTTTTAAGATTTTTTTTCAGGGCAAATTCGCTAAAATAAGTAAAAAAACTTTGTGGTGCAAATCATAGAAGCTTTGACGTATTAAATTATTGAAATTAAAATATCTAAATAATTCGTTTGATGTAGATATAAAAATGGTTTATAGAAAATTCTAATTTTTTTTCTTCAGATTCTGAGTTTAATCCAATTGCTTTTTTCTTTTTTTTACTTTTATGGCCGAACAAAATTTTTAGTTATTTGGTTCATTTAATTCTAACCAGATTTTTCAAGTTTTAATATATCTTCTTTTTAAAAAAGTTGCTTTCAAACAATTGTCCGTTTTTTCATATTTAAAAAAAATAAAATTATTGTTGTTGTACGACTTACTATTTCGATCTAACCTTCTAAAGCCTTCTTATTTAATTCTTACCACTCACATTTCTCCTGAAACGTCCATGGATTTAGAATGAATGGTTGTAACGTTCTATGAAAAGTCTTAATTGTTTAAATTATAAACGCTTCGTTGAATTTTCAACAGAAAAAAAAATCTAAAAAATTCAAATGTTGAGAGTTCTATTAATTAATTAATTAATTTATTAATTATTGCTTAATTTATTAATTAATTGCATAATTTATTAATTAATTGCTTAATTTATTAATTAATTGATTAATTTAATATTAAATTAATTAATTAATCAAATATGATATTAATTAACTGATCAAATATTATATTATTTAATAAGTTATCAACGACTATAATAACATAGATACACTCTATCAATAAAAATGAAATGATTGTTTCTCCACCCTAATCTTTTCTAGATGCATTAAAGAGCTTTCAAACTTTTGAACTGATATCTCATTAATAATTAAATTCTAATTCAAGTACAGTCTTATCCACAAAATATGAGAATTCTGAGACATAAAAAAAAGTTTTTTTCTCTTTCCTAGCCTACCTTTCTAAGATAAATATGTACAAGGCAGAAAACAAAACTCAATTCCAAATCGTCAAATTTTGTCGTCGTTAGGTTCCCCTTTGAGGGTAACCCTGTTAACAATTATAATTTACAAAAAATCAAAAAGCACTTCCAACTAAAAGAAAGAACGAAGACGATATCATTCAGCTGTTATCACTGTTTATCTAACATAATTTATAGTTAGAACCGGAGAATAAGTTTAGACCTGAATCAAGAGAGATTTTAACGCCGGAATCCAGATCTATTCATTCGCCAGCCAGTCAAGCGATATCAGTAGGCTCGGCTCCTGCATCTCTTCCCCCTCCCCCGGGCATGCTCAGCATGCAGCATGATTCCGTTTTTGAAGGTATTTTTGTTTAATTTGAGAACACAATATTTTCTACAATGTGTCTTAACAAACATGATAATTTAAAGATGACATTAACTATTAAATATTAATATTAAATATTGAATATTAAATATGCATACATTCACGATTATTTAACAGTTCGGTCCTTATCACAGCAAGCTGTGACTATTGATCCCAATTTGACCTATGAAATATAAGATTTTCGCCTTTCCCTGTTTTCTACTTTTTTTAATTGGGAGGATGGGTTTCAAAGAAAAAAAGAAGAGATCTCCGTCAGCTTAAAGATTGCTGAATTATAGACTAACATATGATTGATCAAATTTAAATTGAAAACCCGAATGTAACGAAAAAAAACAAAGACGACATTCATTTTATAGTTTCAAGGGTTTCTCGGTGTGTAAAATCAAATCAAATTTTTATCATAAGAATCTTCAAGTGCTCATATTTGTCCCTTCCTTGACAATGTCATTCATAAAACCTTCGGCAAAGCAAATATGATTAATTCTATATTTCAAACTAAACATTGTTTTTTTTGCAATTTCGATTCTATATAAAAGTGCCCTCCGGACTTTATCATGCAGCAAAGACAGTGAAGAAAATTCAGAGAATTTTTAATCTTCTATAGATAGACAAACGAGTAATAAGTGATGACTTATGAATACATCCTCCCTTTATTATTATTTGATTCAGCGACATAGAATATAAAATATTTTTTTGTCGTTTGACCTGTACTATTCTGATCCGTTTTGGATCACTTCAAATTGAGGGTCAACCTAACCATATTTTGTCCTAGAACCCTTTGATGTACCAAAGCTTGGTTCAAGTGTTGAATATAAACCTCCAGAGGTTATCTACAACCAGCTTTACTTAGAGAAACAGAAGAAACAGCAATCAAACTCAAACCTAGACCAATATACTAAACCCAACTCTAGTCCCTACTCTAATCCCAACTCTAGTCCCTACTCTAATCCCAACTCTAGTCCCTACTCTAATCCCATCTCTAGTCCCTACTCTAATCCCATCTCTAGTCCCTACTCAAATGCCAACTCTAGTCCCTACTCTAATCCCAACTCTAGTCCCTACTCTAATCCCAACTCTAGTCCTTTCTCTAATCCCAACTCCAATGCTGGAAGATCTAAGCAGAGTCGAATGGAAGATGAACTCCCAAAAAGAAGAATTTCTTTTGAAGATGTTACTGGATTGTCCAGGGGTGAACAGCTGAACCAGGGCCAGGTAAACGATACAGGGTGTACTACTAAACATGAGAGTTAAGAAACGACATCTTTAATCTGTATACATCTATAAAATGATAAAATTTGTATCAAATACTTAAGCTTATATCCTGTAAAATCCTAGACGTCTTGCAACCTTTTTTTGATAGAAATAATCACGAACAACCTTTTAGTGGCCTCTCATTATAATGTTATAATGATTAGCGAGAAACCTTGTTAAAAAACCAATTCATGAGTTCCAGCTGAATATAACGACGTTAAACTTTATTTATTAACTCTTTGGTAGAGAATCGTTATTCTGCAAAGTTTTTGCAATCTGCTTTCCAGAGAAAATCGTTAAATTATAAATTTAAAAACAAATGATTACTTGATAAGCATATAGTCGTTATACATGTTTAATTAACAGTTAAAAATCAAAAGAAACGGCTAGAAAAAAAAATAACAAAAAAACGATTTTTTTCCGGCGAGATCCTATCGATAATACGTTACGAGTCAACTATTTATCCATCATTACTTCTGTTCCAAATAAATCCGTAAGTCTTGATCAAACAGAAAAATCACAATTAGAAATAATCAATGTTCTAGATTGACAAAAAAAACCAATAATATCTTCATAATTTTTGGATCAGTCAAATGCTCCGCTTCAAATAGAGGATCACTTGAAATTACATAATTTCAGAACCATAGAGTTCCCTCTCATTAAATGTATTCAGTCAGAGATGGAATTTAAAGAATTTAAGCCGCGGTCTAAATCCGCCAAAACCCGGTTTAAATTAAGCGCCGGTTTAAATCTTGAAACATTTGATACAATTTCAAGTGGAACCAACCATATTTAAACCGCGGCTTAAATTTAAACCGCCGCTCAAATTCTTTAAATTCGGCCACAGGAAAAGTATTCTTATTAAAATTAATAAACTTCTAAAAGGTTTTCAAGATCTGTAAAATATATTTTTTTTTAGGATTTTCAAGCTCGCAAAGAATCTCGAGAACTAGAGGATAAACCAATACAAAACCAATACCAAAAGTAAGAAAAAAGGATAATTAGAATTTGCAATCAACGTTTCTTTCTTAAGCTTAAACAAAACTTTAAACTCATTTCATCGCTTTAAATCACTAAAATAAAAATGTTTAGA
The DNA here is from genome assembly GCF_000591075.1 of Eurytemora carolleeae. Taxonomy (NCBI): domain Eukaryota; kingdom Metazoa; phylum Arthropoda; class Copepoda; order Calanoida; family Temoridae; genus Eurytemora; species Eurytemora carolleeae. The sequence goes on along the minus strand of NW_019397028.1, from coordinate 71,803 downwards.
ATTTTTATCTGACAATTTTATAGTTTTTATTAACTTCAATTTCTTAATTTAAATGTTATCATGAATTATAGCTTCATAAATATGTTATAAAATATGTTATTTTCTCATGTATAATTTGAGACAATGTAGATATTTGATTTGATTTGATTCTGAAATTGGTTTAATAATGTCAATGCCCAATGGGGAGGGGGTCAAGGTTAATTAAACTTGCCATATGTCTTCTCATGGTTTCTTTCAGAAATATCTTTTATTATCTGTATTTATCTAAAGTAGGTCTGGGTATAATAACTATAATTGCACAATAATTTTTTGGGCGCTCACTTAACCCTATTCCCTATTTGTATTACGTCTACAGTCTCTGTAAGGAGGCCATGTTCGATTTACTATGGTTCCCTTTAAATCCTTATCTAATCAATAATGTAAAAGAAATCGTCGTTTGGCTATCTCAAAAAGTTGTCGATTCCAACAATTTCCTACAATGTTTCTGAATCAGAAATCCGCAAGAAACCACCATAGAAAATAATGAATTTTTCCAAGAGAAAGTGATTGATATCTTCTACATGCTTTATCAGAAAAAGAAAGTTAATTACAGTTCCTTTAAAAAGAGAAAAATATCAACAAACGTAAATTCTGGCATGAAAAAGAGAATTTTGTTTATGAATAAACAATTTTAGTTTTAATTTAACACGCGCCCAGTCCTAACTGTATCTCAGGGAAATCTCATTTAAAAATTGCATCAAGCCAATAATTAGTTTGGCAAAATTGCAAATTGTGGGAAAATTTGTAAAACTAATGTTTGGAACATTTGATATAAATATCAAAGATCTTGTCATGCGTGTGTTAAAGAAATGATCGTAAAGTTAAAATATTGCTTTTTCTTCATAAACGTGATGTACGTACATTTGGTTATAAAATACATTCTTCTTAGTAATTGTATAGCATTTTGTTGTTTGTAAATTGAGTAAATTTTATTCTTAATATCTTACTTAATAAAATTTGGCAAGTCCGATTTACAACGGTACCCTTTAAACTTTTTTAAAGTCAAGAAGGAATAGGATATCCATGGTTTTCTATAGCTCAAGCGATTACTATTTGTTATGGTATCTCCAAAAAAAAATAGAATAGACAGAAATATTTTGATTTTAACCGTTCTAAAAAAAATCAAAAATGACTTACTAAGACAGGTTTTACGGAGTATCGTTGTGTGTAGGACATACCGCTCCATAAATAAATTGACATTTTAAACCTATAAGAGTGTTTATTTTTATTATTTTATTTTTGCAGGAGCAGTTTTGAGGTTGAAGATGCAAGATTTAAAAGATATATGGAAACAGATTATTCTCCTCAAACAGATTTTAACTTTAAACCAGCAAAATACTATCCAAAGGAACCATACCAGGAACCATATCAGGAACCATATCAGGAACCATATCAGGAACCATATCAGGAACCATATAAAGAAACATATCAAGAACCATATATAGAACTGTATCAGGAACCATATAAAGAACCATATCAGGAACCATATCAAGAACCATATATAGAACCGTATCAGGAACCATATAAAGAACCATATCAAGAACCATATATAGAACCATATCAAGAGAACTTTGTTGATCCGTATTCAAGTGAACCCACCTCTCCTTACAGTGATCCATTCTTGAACTTTGAAATCCCAAAACTAAACTATAAAAGTGCCATTCCACACAGCAAATCAGCTGACCCATATTCTCCAAACCACCTCCCTCCCCCCCATATCCCTGAGAGGCATGAGCCCCTGGAACTGCATGGTAGTAAAGCTGATCACCATGATGTAGAGCATAACTCGCATCAGTTTGTTCGTGTAGAGGCCCCATACAGCTGGGAGGCAGGTCATCTTCGAGGAGCACCTACTCATAGTGTACAACAGCATACTCATAGACAGGGGAAAACTTTTAAACAGCAGGTAATAGATTCTTTTGTGCACCCTAACATTTTATTGAAAATATCGGAAAACTAGGTTAAAGCATTTCGCTCGACGACCATTATGTTTGTTTTAGAGAACAGAATATAAAACAGATTTCACGGCGTAATGAAACATTGTTGAGATAATTGTCTTATTTTTAATAGATGCATGAAAACTTATCTTATATTCTAACAAAATGTTTGTAATTTTTGAATTCTTTTGTTAATTTGATATTTCTACCAGGGTTACCCACCAAGGATAAGACTTAAATGACGTACTTATCACAAGACTAAATTGTTAAAGAAATAGTAATCTATCCACATAATACAAGTTTTGACTTCTGACCTTTCTAAAATGTAGGTTGTTTACTTTCATCTAATCTCAAAATGTGAAGAAGTATATTTTCATATTCTATTAATTGCATTATTTGACTTAAAGAACAAGGCAGACTACCCACATGTTCATATTTAAAAGAATCCTATTTCTTTGATCAAAATTATAATTTTACACCATCAGATAGCAAAGATATAGGGATTAAAAAATTTGAGTTGTTTAAAACATTGGAATTTGTCTTCTCAAATTGATTTTTGATCGAATTAGTTAAGTTTAAAAATTGTTTAAAGAAATTTAAGTAACTGCGACCCCTTCCCCCTCCCTTCCCCTTCCCCCCCCTCCTCTCCCCCCTATAACCATGCTGCAAAACAGAAGGTGGAGATAAACAATAAAAATACCTGTTGCGTCACATTTGGTTTTAACACTATCTAAATCCACCTTTACGCTAAAACAATATTGACAATTCTTTATCTTTATGACGAAAGTGCCCCCACGTATTTTTGGAAAGTGCCCTCACATTTTGTGCCAAAATTGTGCCAATAAAACCAAAGGCCGATGCGTTTTGACAAGGCTTGCTTTCAAAACTTTTATGATTAACTTTAAGAGTTGTCTATAGCTCAGTGCCCCTCTTTCTTTCCATCCTATTCTAAGGATCACAGTACCTTCCTCCAAAATGGGAGGGAGGGCAAGGCTGGGGGTGAATAAAGTAGTACTGAGAATTACAGGAATCATTCTAGCGTATACAGCAGATAAATGGCCACTTTGTAATTAATATGACTAGAATAGTAATTTATTATTGTCTTTGCCTAATCCCATTAAAGAGAATAGATAAGTAAATAGTGGAATTGAATCGAAAAAAGTCTAAAACCACCATTGTGTTGTACTGTTTCCATACTGCATGTGTACTTCATACATTACGCTATTTAACCTTTTGGGCCCTGGAATATCTTTTTCTGGAACAAATTGTTCTTGAAATTTTTTTTAATTTACTCTAAATCCATTCTCTGACAGCCTGACATGCATTCTGGAGTTCATTTCAGAATAAGCTTTACTTTACATTTCTGAGTTCATTCTAGCTTTATAAAAAGAAGAAATTGTAACGAATATGATGTACTGCGTAAACTTTGTACACATTTACACAAATTGTACACTTTGAACAGGGAATTAAAGGCTAAACTAAGGGTGTTGACAGATAACAGCAACACACCAGATAAACTTTATTAAAAGGCCCGTCGGAATTCCGGTGAGGGAAATATATTCTGTCCGGATAATTCCTTTCCGTTCGGCCGGAAATACACACAACAGAGTAACCCCGTCTCAAGAAAATCGATAACAAAAGCTTTATTTCCTGAAAAATAACATAAATTATAGGTCATGGTTACTTGTACAATGTTATAATGAATATTAATAATAGAAAAAATCTTACGATTTATTTAGGTATGGTACAGGGGAAACTTATTGTTGATCAGTATTGAAATACGTTTTTAAACTTCTGAAAAAAAATAAAACAGCTGAATATTTGACGAAATTCACTAATGCTTCATATGAAAATATTCTTGCTTAACTTTAATGATTTCACAATAGCGAAAATGTTTTAAAACTCCGTGGGGCGGAGAACAAAGAAAATGCGGGCTGAAATTATTTGGTTTGGTTTGTCTCCGAGAGGAGATTTTAAGTTGAAGACGACATTCCCCGGAGGTCTTAAAGTTAATGGTTAACAAAGGGACTAAACTAATTAATAAAGGGAGTTCATGGTAGTCTTTGCCCCAAGTTTTATAATCCTTATATCTTTGCAACCAAATGACTTAGACCTTAGATGTTTCCAAGTATGAATTCTGTTAAATCTTTTTTACATATTTACTTTTTATTTTAAATTGTTAACGATATTCTTTGAAGAGTTACATGATAGCAGATGCAAATATTTTGACATTTCTATATTTGTGTTCTTCATTTTCTTCTTGTTCATACATCTTTCATGTTTCAGCTAAGTTTTGGGACATATTAGCAGTTTGCAATCTGAAAACTTCAGAAATAACGGAATAAAGCTAAAGCTATCATTGGAGAGCTCCTTTCCATTTTTCTTGTTCGTTTTTTATCTTTTTCTTCTTGCTTCTTGTAATTTCTCACTTTTGAGTATATCAGAGTAGCTCTTTCCTGAATGGGGCATTTTCTATGTTTTGAGACCTCTCCAAGTAATCCTTGTGACATTGAGTTGTGGAGCTGGAAGAAAGGAGTTTGTAAGTTTGGAGGGGGAAGGGTTTGAGGGATTTCAGTAGAAGATCCCTGCTTTCCGTCTTTTAAAGTCTTTTCCACTAAAGCTGAATTAAGGAAACCCACAACTGCACTGATTATCCAAAATGGGGATTTGAAATCCATAAATCTTCCACAGCAGTCTATTCCTCTCAGCTGGCCAAGTAAAAAAAAACGGTATCATTGTGCATTGTGCATGACTTGTATACCCATCAGGGTTTATACTTCTGTTTTCCTTCTTTCAACTGAGATGCTGCTGCAGAGAAAAGCTGAAGATGGAGTTCTGTAAGATCTAATATGATAAGTTTGACATATCTAAGGTTTACATGACCAAGTTCCAGAATTATAGAGATCAGACAATTTGAGTTTGTGGCAATGATTCATATCTTTTGGTCAACTATTCTTTCCACATAAAGGAGTCTAATGTGTGTACATAATTCGAGTTTGTGGAAAAAACTCAGTTTAGAAAGAATTTAAAAGATAAAAATAAATTTCAGTATTTACGCCAACCTCCCACTCCCCATCTATAATATATATATATGTCAAAACAGATGTGTAAATTTTGACATAGAAAAGATTTTAAAATATAGATAAGAAGTTTAACTTTTTGACTTATTTTTTTTTATTTTTTTTTATCTATTTTGGGGGAGAAATCAAGGTCTATGTCAACATATGCCTTCAATATATTCTGTCACATATGGCGGATCCAACTTTATACCAATCATTTTAAGTGTTTAAACATTTATAATCAAGTTTCTCTATAGAACTTGTACAATAGAGTCTGATTTAGTAAACCTTATGTTTTCTTATCATGTTCCTTTCTATTCAAAAAAGTTAAAACAACTTGTTGCCGCTGGAATTCTTACACAGTCATAATCAGAAAACTCTGAAATATGAATAGGACTTTATAACAATACGTAAGTTTATTTGATGTTGTTATAAAGCAAAAAATTTTACTAGACACTTATTAAATCACAAATCAAGTGAAATGGGTCTGTGTACACTGAATAATGTCTGTTTCTCGTGCTCATTGGACTATCTAATGCCTTACTTCAAGTTTAAAAGTCGTCTTCCTATTCCAGAGTTTTCTGGTTATCACTGTAGGAGTTTTCACAATTAAACACTTTAAACCATAAACATAGTAAAACAACAAGGTATTTCACATTATTGATCAGATAAAGGTTTCAAGTAAACCGTTCTAAGTCACAAAGGATGACAATACAACCCCCCCCCCCTACCCCGCTCTACGTCTTCCCTCGACCTTGAAGTTACTTGCACTGCCCAGTACCCAATTTCATGCTTTTTCATGAACACTTATTTATTTAATGATCCGAAGGTTATGGACACTGGACAGCCATTGAACACATTTATCATTTTCTTGGTTGTCCATTGTTAAAAATTTCGTCAACGACCTTTCAACGACAGTTAATCTTTAAATGATATGGTCATCAGGCCCCATTTTTGTTTATCCCGTTTTTGTAAGAAAACTCTGCAGTCTCCCAAAGAAAATTTTAAAAATATTTTCCGTTTGTTTTGGACAAAGTCTATGGTTTCCGGAATTAAGCAACGTGTATTATCACATATCCAATGTACAATAAATACTTTTCATATAGACGAAAATTACGTAAAAAAGGATTTTTCAAAAATACCAACAATAACGTATTCACAAAAAAAAATATCAAAATGAAGGGATTTTTGAAATATGAAACAATCATGCAAATTAAACAAATAGTTAAATCGTAAAGGAAACTCCTGATATTTTTTTTTTCAAAATTACAAATATTTTTTAAAATTATAAACTGAATGATAGAAATATCTCACAATTTATTTTTATAACCCAAAAGTTCTGTTCCTATTTCAAACAACATTTTTCTTAAATTCTAAATGTTCGATATTTAAAAAAATGACGTGACTGGCGTTTCCCGTTGAATTTAAAAATTTCACAAAGAAATGTAGTGCGCCTATGTTATTGTTAGTGTTACTTCCAGAGTGCAAACGCGGTTTTCTTCCAAAAATGTCAACCAATTATCTTTAGCTAGCATAAATATCAATACATATAATATATGTATATGTTGATATATATAAATGAGTGAAGAGCTTTACAATACAGGGTGTCCCATTAAACACAGGAATTAAGTGACGACTTCTAAATCGTCTATTTTTCCGCGTGTCATTATTAAGTGAACACAATTATTGTAATACTCAAGTTAAAACAGTAAATAATTAAAACTACTAGTCTTGGGAATTCAAAATTGTGGTCTACCATATTTCACATTAAAATTTAACGAAGATATTAAGAAATTTGTCCAGATTCTAGTTTTTTAAATTTCTCTTTCAATTGATTAAAATCTCCGTCAATTTTGAAGATAGAAAGACAGCAGACCACATTTTCAAAAGCTCATTTAGACGTTTAGTCTTTTTTTGTACACTCTTTGTTATTTATCAACTATCGGAAATTGTAGACGATTTTCAAGTCGTCTCTGAATTCCCATGTTTACTGGGACACCCTGTGGATAAACATGCATCATGTTGATAAATAATACACTGGTACTATCTGATCAAAGAGAATAGAATATATATTAGAGTGGAATTTACTAGAAAAAAGTGTAAAACGGCCATTTTGTTGTACTGTTTCTAATGTACTCTACTGCATATAATTTGTGAACATTTACATGATTTGTACACTTTAAACTCCCTTTCAAGCTGAAAGGGAATGAAAAAATTCATACCGAGAGATTCTCTAAACTCCCCTCTAATATATATTCTATTCTCTATGTTTCTGATTTACAGAGTGTCGTGAAAAACCTTGAAGAAAGTTAATATATTTGCCAATTACTCTGTCCAAGAACATGATAGGATGATGACTTGGCTTGTCACTGCCGTCAGATATAAAGATAGATTTTCAAGGACACACTTAACTGTAATAGTGAATCTTGATTCCGTGATTTTAAAGAGTCAGAAAAATTAAACTAAAGAGTTCAAGACAGGATTCATTAAGCTCACCTATAATTGATTTAGGAAAAATGAATGTAAAAATCTTCAAAATTAATCGAATTAATTTTCCATTGAGACTAATAATTAAGACTCGAGCTGTCCAGTGTTCACAGAGTTGGGTTTATCAAACATGAGCTGGGAACTTTTGAATGGTGGATGTCAGGATTAATGCTTAATCGATTCTTTTTTTTAATCTTGAGATTAAATTACGCTTGTTCTCCTATTGTTATTAATCTCCAGATTAATTAAGCAGTCAGGATTAAGGATATCTCATTCTAAAGTTTTCAGCTCGGTTTAATCTTGTTTTTGGTGGATTTTTATGGTCGAAATTGGCGGGTATTGGTATTTGATTAAAATAAGACTAAACATTACGACTTTAATAATTTATTTTAATTAAATTTTACAATACTTTTAAATTTCAATATGATATCAGATGGAAACATTTTGAGACTTCTATATTTCTTGTTTTTCATTCTTTCTTCTTGATCTTCCATTCCTTGTACATCCTTCAATCTATTTCACCTCTAAAACCAATAAAGGTTGGTTTTAGTTTGATCGTTTTAGCATGTTAATTTTCCAAACTGACCCGTGTATAAAGTTAACTGAAATTAATAGCATACAATGTAATAAAAAACTGTAGGCGTAATTTCAAGTGAACATTGACAATACCCCATTCACAATGGAATATACCCTTAAATACCTTTATCAAATCAATAATGTAGAAGATCATTTTATTTTCTGGTTTTCCTGTACTGTAAATGCGCAAGTCACTTTTGTATGGATATCACAATCAGATTTCATAAAATTGATCAGACAAAGCTTTTAAAAGCACCGTTGCAATCTTTGCATGAAGGGTCACTTGAAACTACATGTACAGTCCCTTTAAATGCCATTTATTCCTTAGACTTTATACATTATATCTATTTAATATACGTCTAAATGAAAGTTTCCATCTAATTTTCAAAATAAAGATTTCTTCAAAGAATCAGCAATGTTATTTATTAAGATAAATATTAAGGAGAAATTGTTCGAAGGAACTTGATCAAAGAGATGAAAGAGACTGTTGCCGTATTTTATCTCGTCATAATTTTGTGTTTGAGTAAAAATTATCCAATGTATCAATTTTTTTGCATTTGCACATCTCCTCTGACCATTAGGGAGGCAAAATTTTTAAAAAAAGTTCAATTTTTCTTCTCATATCTTATTTTAGGTAAGCTGGCAGGATTCAGATGAAGGATATGGAAAACATTACTTTGAGTATAATCATTAGGTGCAATGCAGTACAGTACAGAACAGTGCAGTACAGTGCAGAACAGTTCAGTAAATTGCAGCACATTGCACTGCAGTGAAGTGCAGTAAAGTGCTGTACAGTAAAGTACAATAAAGTGTGTACAGTGGAATGCCGTACAATACAGTATAGTACTGATCATTGCAGTTAACGTTAAGTACACTGAATTACAAGCCAGTAAAGTACAGTTCGAGATAAACAGTTCTAATAAAGACACTTAGTAAACTGGAGAACATGAGAAAAAAGAAATATTTGTATATGTTTGATTTAAGTCAACAAAAAGCATCATGATTTCGATTTAAGGCCTGGGAGGGGACTAGACCAGGGACCTGATTTTTTTAATAGAAGAATCAGTTGATCCACACAGATTTAACTTGTGAACTGGTTGAACCTGCGGTATAATGCGGTTCATCTATTTCTTACAAATTACAATTTATCAAATCTGGACCTGGAAGAATTTTGTTATCTTTGTAGAATTATAGAAAGAAATAGAAAATAGGGCTTATTGTTATAATTAAGCCTAAAATATGTAAACATATTTTTTGAAAGTTCACAATAGAATATTTTCTTTCTCCCCTTAGTTCAAAGTTCATAGTAGACAATCCACTAAAGTTCAAAGTTTATAGTACACAATCCACTAAAGTTCAAAGTTTATAGTACACAATCCACTAAAGCACATAGTACACAATCCAAGATTTACCGACATAGGGTCGAACGACCCAGGGTCAATGATATGGTTAAACGACATAGGATCAAACGACAAAGGGGTCAAAAACGCGACCAAGGTTAGAAAAATTGAGTGACCGGTAATGTATGGTGGTTGAACTGAAAAAGTAGTATTGTTGAAAAAAAAATTAGGATTCATTTGGGTCATTTAAAACGTTTCTACGACGTATATTTACTGAGTTTGAGCACAAAGAGGACGATCAAAATCATAAATTTGAGTGGTTGCGTTTTCAGAATAGTTTTTTTTAATGTCGATTCAAGTCGAGTCAACATTTTAAAATAACTGAAATTGGGGGTTACATCTAAATTGGTTGAATTTGTTATTTATGTTAGCTTAAAAATTAGATTAAAATTAGATTAAAAATGTCGTCCTTTTCGTCTAGGGGGGTCAGGAGGGACCGGAGGAGGTTGGCGTCGGGGTCTGCCTCGGCGTGGAGGTTCTACTGGAGCCTCATCATCTGCCGTGAAAGCTGGTTTGAGGCGTTGGACTGAAACCACTTCTACTCTCTTACCCACTTGGAGCTGGAAGGTTTTAGGGGAGCGGGATAAAACCTTGTAAGGACCCTCGTAGAGGGGGGCTAGAGGAGCAACATGTCCATCCTTACGTATAAAAACCATTGGGCGAGCTGAGAGTTCTGCAGGAGTAACTTCTGGAAGAGTGTCGGCTGCAGGAGTGTTATGACGAGGCGGAGTAGGTTGAAAACCAGACATCGAATTCTTAAGGTTTTCATAGAACAAATTGGTCGGAGGATCTTGTACTTCTAGGAATTGACCAGGCAAGGTTAATACAGAACCATAAACTGCTTCCGAGGCGGATGTGGCGGAGTCTTCTCTGGGAGATGTACGTAGACCTAATAAAACCCAAGGCAGATGCTTAAACCAATCGGAGGAGGCTAGACGAGCACGTAAGGAATTTTTTAACTGCCTGTGGAATCTTTCCACCATGCCATTGGACTGCGGGTGGAAAGCTGTGGTGGTCTTGTGCTTGATCTTGAGTAGGGAGCAGATGGCGGACCATAGGGATGAAGTGAACTGGGCTCCTCTGTAACTAGTAATCACTGCCGGTCGCCGAACCTTGAGATCCATCCATGGAACATGGCGGAGGCACACTCCGCCGCAGAAATCCCAGTTAGAGGTATAGCCTCCGGCCACCTTGTTGATCTGTCGATGCAGGTGAAGAGGTATGTGAAACCATTAGATGAGGGTAAGCGACCAACTAGGTCTACATGTACATGTGCAAATCTTCTGAAGGGTACAGGAATCTTCTCGGGGCGGATGTGAACATGGCGGAGGACTTTACCTCGTTGGCACTGCAGGCAGGACTTGCACCAGTCTCGGACGTCGTTGGCTAATCCCCTCCAGACAAACCTTGTAGAAATAAGACGTCTGGATGCTCGAACTCCAGGATGTGATATTCCATGTAAGGCGGAAAAAATGTTAAACCTTTGAGAAGATGGAACCAAGGGACGGAGAACTTTCGTCTTTGCGTCGCAGAGCAGCGAACCATCTTGTACTGGAACAGAAACGAGGCGGAGGGTTGGGGAAACCTTTAGGCGGAGTATGTCAGGGCAGGACAGCTGATCTCTAGCTAATTCTGAAAAATTAATCACTGAAGAAGTTGGAAAAGGTGATGGAGTTGTTGGAACTGACACCTCAGACACCTCATCACACCTCGACGAAAAATAAAGTAAAGATTATACAGTAAAGTAATAAGATGTTCTATAGTAGACCATCATGGCCTTAATTCATAGTCCATAATTAGAGATGGGTATCGTTTTAGTGAACGAACAAATTTTTTATGAATTTACAAAATTTTTCCTGAACAACGATGTCGTCAGAAAAAAAAACAAATTCGAAACAAAACTTGGATCGTTCTGAGAAATGAAAAAAGTCATTTTTGAAAAACGAACGAAAAAGAATTAATGATTTAGAACCGTTCGAACGACTTGATCGTTCATTAAAGATTTCTAAATCGTTCGTTCGAACAATCGAACTTGAAAAAAATGTCAGTTATTGGAAATTTTTTATTTCAGTAGATTGCAATAATACCAGTTCAATTAGTTTACAGCTTACACCTCTCCTCCCTTTGGTATCATATTTCATTGCAAGCTTTAGCTAGGGGTGTATTCAGTGGAATAAAAAGACAAGAGAGAGGGGAGGG